>NC_051220.1:940000-1040000 GCF_015220715.1 Pygocentrus nattereri | reverse complement strand
CATATTTAATTACCTTATTATCAGTACAGACGACGTTAATATGCATTCAGTGTAGCTCTTGTTGCCCAGCAGTACGTGGTTCTCTGTTCTCATAAAACCGACCAAACACTGACGTGGCAGAGCAGCAGCGACGTCATCAACAGGCTGGCGGTGCACGTCAGGCTGAGGGAGCGTGTCTGCAGCCAGACCCTTCTCACATTTATTGGCATGCACACCATTTGTTAGCCATCCTCTAAGCCCAGGTGTGCCCAGTCTTACCTGTAAAAGGTGGGTGTAGCTGCAGGTTTTCACTCCAGCAAATCGTAAGCGCAAGTGATCAACTGCTGGAGACCGGCTGATTTGACTGAACTGATCCAGCTTATTTGGAATGAAAACCTGCAGCCTAAGCTGCTCTGACCTTCCATCAGCAATGCCTCTGACGTCCTCGCCCCAGTGCCAAACACACAACCACAGCCTTGATGTTTCATCAATAAGGCCTCATCAACTGATGGGCTACAGCCTGTAAGTGTACAACTATATAGAGGATGTATCTTCACTGAGTCGAGGAATAAGGTAGATGTTTCTATTACACTGCAAAGTGAGTATGGTCAACACATGGTTCCCCCACAAAGTCCAGCACCACACCCTCTGCCTCCATCAGACAGCTTAGCTAACTTTTCAATTCTGTTTACATGATGTAAACGACATGCTTGATTGTTTAGCATTACACTGGAATTGTCAGCAGGAACGCTGCCATGCATTTCACCCAAAGAGGGAATGACTAATTGCACTCTTGTGGACTTCTGGCATCCCTGAGAGACAAACCTGAGTTCCAGTGGTTTAACTCAAGTGTGCATTGGCTGAAATTTAATTACAAACACCATAAGGAGTTATTTCCAGTGTGCCTGACTCAGAAACAAATGCCTGTCTGTAAACCAGAAATTCCCAGCGTTTCCCCTGTTCTCTCCCTCTCTCTCTCTCCATCGGAAAGTCTCCCACTACACATTTCGAGTGAGAGATCCGCGGGCCTGGCACGGGCGCTTTGTTAATATTCCCATCACTGGCGCCTTTCATAATTTACAGCAACTGGAGGCTGATAGGTTATTCAACATTTATGAGGCCCGGCGATGTATTCCGAGCGGCCTGATTATCTTTACAAATGAAAAAGTTAAATTATTCAACTTCCTTCATTGCCGTCTCCCCGAGCAGATGTAGTCTTTTGCCCGAGACACAAACCCCGCTCAAATTAGAGGGCGCTTTGATCAGAGCTCCCCTGCCAGAGAAGTTCAATCGCACAGGTCCTTAAGTTCTATTATTTACAACTAATCACTGACTTTGGAGTTTTCCCCCACTTTCAACTTGAATGAGAGTCTAATAAGAAATAACGACACGTAGGAAAGGAAAAGGAACGCGCTATCAGACCTGATTCGTCAGGCGCGGGTCCGCCGCCTCCCGGGGGCTGCGGCCAGCTTTGCGTCCCGACTTAACCAAGCGTGAGAGATTGTGGTTTAAAGCCATAGACTTTCTTTTTTTTTTTTTTACGTATTTTGGCCTCTCTGAATGTAAAGTCAGTAAATAATCCAGGCTATGTAAATGTTTTTCAGTGGGCACTGGGTCTAGTTAAGGCCTCTTTAGGTATAATTGAGGGCTCTGAACAGGTTCTTCTCACAGGAAAGAGGCCTAATGAGACAATAATAACAAAAGATGGACCATCTGAGGCAGACAATCAGGGCTGCTCGGCGGCAGCGTGCATGAGTATGCGGACGAGCGCGCTCACACCCACCTCTACGCATGAACGGCTTGGCGAGAAGAGACACCAGCGCGCCGGTGCGCACTCCCTGCCTCTTCTTCCTCAGCAGGTGGACAGTGTAATAGGTGTGAGCGTGCAGGGTTTGAATGGGAATGAGCTCGTGTCAGCCCGACTGAAGCAATACTGAAGCAAACACTGAGGAGGGAGAATTGAGGGGGGGTGGGGGAGGGGGGGTGCATTTATTTGTTTGTTCGCTCACTCGCTTGTTTGTGTTCGTGCTCTCTAGGAGGGAGAACGCTGAGCCCTGGCAGCCCCGCAATGCTCAGCGGGACCCTGAGGATGGGCCCACCACTGCCTGAGACTGCAAACACATGCGCTGATTGATCAGCGGAGACCAGTGGGCAGCAGAATGACACAGAAATGATGAGCGCAGGGCGGCGGCAAGGACAGCACGTTCCACATAACCGCTTTAGTTCAGGCACATATCTCAGCGGTTCACCAGAGACCAACCGTAGAGAACGTTAGTGAAAGGGTTCAACTAACCAGCAACCTTTAGACAAAATTACATAACAGAATAAAGTTTAAGAGCTGTTTATCTGCGGTTGACAGTTTGGAAATGAATACAATTAAAATTAATTTCTATATCATTTATTTCATGCAGTTACTGAATACTCTGCCTTACGATTTGGTCACATGAATTCAGATGGACAAAACGAAATACATCCTGGAGAATAAGAGGTTAAGAACAGTACATCTGTAATTATTTTGTCTTTCTCCTCTAAAACGTTCATTTGTTGGGTTAGGATTACGGTTACGGTAGTTTGTGCTTTATGAGGTAAATTCATATCGTTATCAGAAGAAAACCTCATATCTCCAAAACGGTAACTTTACAGGAGGAGGAAAAAACGACTTTACTTTCCATTTAAGTCAAAGGAACCAGACATCTTTCCAAGTTATTTTGGGGCCGTATCTTTTAGTCCGTTCGTCGTGACATTTACACACAGTGTAAAGGCCAACAGGCATTTTCAAATGATGTCAAAAACTGAAAAATGTCAAAAATGGAGATACGAGGTTTTGTTCTGACAACAGCGATATGTAAATGAGGCAGAAAAACAAAAACGGCACAATCCCAATCTTATTATGGATGCCAAAGAGCCACGTTTCGGAAATTGGTACAGTCAATTTTCACAGCCTAAGCAGGGTTTAGGACAGCTCCCCTAACTGCAACTTCATCACACCCTTGCCGTCAAAGGCAATGAGACAGTATAGGGCAGCGAGGCATCAAGGCAGCTGCCTTGAGTTTTGGACACAGCCCAAGTGTGAAAAATCTGATGCTTCCTATGGGAAATGAATGGGACCTGCCATGTAGTGTTTCCACAACGGATCAACGCCAAGTCTCACGCTCAGTCTGCTGTAAGCCATAAAACTGACCCAATATCAGGTTCAGCTCAGTTTGGTCAGTTTCTCCAGATCAGTATTGATGTTGTTTTGTTCCAGCCGGTCTGTGAAGCTTCTTACAGCCCGTTTAGTTTGGCGAATGGTGTTGGGTTCATTTCTGGCTGATTCCAGGTTGTTCAGCTGTTCTTCTGTCACAGCTGCCGACTGAAAAGCTGCTCAGTGGTGACGACAGTTTGGGAATTTAGCGTCGTCTCGTCTTCAGAGTCGGACCAAATCGGCTGTCGGTCAGATGTGGTCTTAACAGCGTCCGTTTTCTGTTTGTGGCAAAGTGAGAAGTAAAAACGTTCAGATGGCTCGAGCGTCTCCTACAGCTGTCAGAGTCGTTGCTTAGCAACAGCGTCCCAGTGGAGTGACACAGTGTTCGTGGAAAAGCTGTGATGTTATGGTGAAATAACAGCGCCGTTAGAACCAAATCAGCTCGCGTGGGCAGAACTAACTGTTGTATAAGGTGAAATATTAAACATCTCTTCTTTGTGCTGTTTTCAGTTCAATGCCAAGACAGTTCCTACTGTTTTTATTGTCTGGAACTGGGTTTGTAAAAGGAGTGAAAGCTATGGTGAAAAAACAAAAACAGCCTGAACAGTTCAGTGAAAGCAGTGCGCAGGAGACAGAACACAAAGCACAATTTAAACAGCCCCACATTAATTCACACTAATGTTGGGGAAGCCGTCACCGGAGTTTGAATGTCGAGCTAATTGATTGGCTGCAGCCATCTACGTCCTGCCCACTCTGACCAGAGTGTACTGTGACCACGATCGGTCCGCATTAAATTCCTCACCGCGCTCCTCGTAAATTTTCCCTCGCTGCACGCCGACACTCTCTCTGGCCAGAGCGCGGATAAATCACCCCTGAGTGAGTGCTAAATAGAGAGGTTGCTTTGTGCATTAGGGTGTAAACATTACCTGGGGGTGACCAGGCGACAAAGACGGAGCGCGGGCCTGAGACGTTGACATTATACGGAGCAGGGACCCTCTCAGGGGACCAGACGGGGGTCTGGATGACATACTTGCTGCTCAGGCTGCTCCCACCACCAGTGCTGGCCTCCAACTCGTACACATACCTGTTCAAACAGAATCACAAATGAAGCTGCAGCTGTGGTGTGAAGGTCTACCTGCAGTCAGGAACGGCGATGGAGTCAAAGTGCATCACTGTTCTCATAAAATCTTGCATCTCTGAACTGGATTGTAACCTTTAATGTAAACGAAGTTACCGTACCATAAACTAACAATTTCAGATTATTTCTACTGGTCCATTCATCATGATATATTAAAAAAAAAAAAAAACAGAAAATAACTCAGTTTTGATACGACAGAGACGGCGTACAGCGCTGTGAGAAAGTTTCAGGCGTCTGAGCAAATGTTTAACCAGTTTCCCTCAGCAGTGAGTTTATCACCATATACATTAGAATAAAGTCGTATTCATAATTCAAATAAACAGAAAAACAATAAACAGTAACAAGAATTTCTCGGCTCCATATTTTTCCTGGACACCTTCACAGCCGCCACAGAGACTCGTTAATATCATCAATTACATCATGAGCTCAATTTACTGAGCACTGATTGGTCAAACCAGGAGCTGCTTTTTAATATAATAATACTGGACTTCCATGACTATAACATATAATACTGGACTTCCTCGAGGAGAGACTTGGAGATGGGTAAACAATATATATATATATAAATATATATATATAATTAATTAATATTCTATCAATTTTGTTTATTCTAATATTAACACTTTTCTCAGCAAATAAACACAAACTACACAAATAAATAGATTGTGAAATTGTGTCTTGGGGCCTCAGACTTTCACAGTGCTGTATATTTGCAATGGTCTCTTAACCAGCTGACCTGCTGGGTTTGCTTTGCTTGTTAAAACGTTACAACACAACACAACAGTATTACGGATAAAATCCTAGTGCCACTCTTTCTTGTAAATATATTATCAGATTGCATAATGTAGTAGCATAAATACGGCATTTATAATTCTGATTATTCAAAAAATATAGAATATTAAAATTTATCCACACACACACACACACACACACACACACACACACACACACACACACACACACACACACACACACACAAAGCATGCATTTTTAAAAATGATGGTTAAACTCTTTTTACAGGAGCCATAAAATGTTATTTTCCCACCTGCTTTGAGGCCCCTCAGTTGAGCCATGTCTTGCCTTCTTCAGTAATGCTTAAAATCGGAATATATTTTAATTTTGTTGTAAATATTCCCGATTTACAGAAGCCAGCAAACTAGATTTCTGACTTCATAGGTGAGCAAGTGAGTCAACATTTATTAAAGTATTTCTTTTAGTTTAAATCCAGTTTTATTGTGCTGGTTTTATTTCTGCGCTGCTGTCTACGCAGAGATGTGTGGACTGTCTTCGGCCCTCGTCGCTCTAACAGCACAATAAACAGAGACGGCCGACGGACAGTTTTCCATAGTGGACCTCAAATTTCAAAGAGTTTCATGGATGAATCCAACCCAAGAGCTGCTGAAGCACCGGAGGAACCGGCTAAATGTGACAGCAGTTTGGAAACGTTGCTATTTAAAGCTTCTACAGTTCTTCTTCTTCTTCAAAGCAACAGCGAACACCTTTAAATGGTTTAAATAGCTGCAGGTGGTAAACGATGCTGTAAAGAATGCAGTGGGTATTTGTGATGAGTGACGCCAGAGAAGAACCACCTTTGTCTCCGACAAGAACCCTTCAACGTGTAGACGTGTGAAAGCGTGAAGAACCTTTTTAAAGTTGAAATAACTTTTACATAAAGTTTCTGTACCTGTTAACCATCTATTGCTTGCACAATGACAGCAAAGTTTTAAATCAATGTTGGATTTTCCTGCATAAAATGCACTTATTGATTATTAAAATCAATCAATTAAAACAACAAAAACGGTAAAAACTTTGGAGTATGTTTCCTTGAGGCAACATTGAACGACAGTATAAATAAACTTTATAGACTGTCGTATAAAAAGAGGGATTTTCCATCTAAATCTCTGGAGGAAAACGGAGTATCTACATCATTTGCTGTTAGAGATGAACCACATAAGCTCTGAATATTATTTGAATATTATGAATGCTCAAAAAAGATCCGTTCTATTTCATGTCGTTCTCAAATAAAACCCTGAAATTTTACAAAGCAACGTTTCGACTTCTTGCACACGGAACATTCATCTAAAACCACAATTAAAATCAGGCCAACAAAAATAATTAAGTGAATTTAATGGCACTGGTCAGCTGACTGCTACAGAACATAATTGACCGAAATGGGCTTCTAGCCACTAATATTGCACAAACAAAATAAGATTCCCTAAATAAAGAAAAACACAATAAAATAAAATAAAATAAAATAAAATAAATAAATAACTCGCTACTGACTTCATCCCTTTAACTGCTGCACAGCGTTGCTTCTAGGCAACATAGATAATTACACAGCATTCAATTTGCTTATATAATCCTGACTGCGTCGAAAGCTTTTTACTGGTTTATTATTATTATAAACCTTCATTCCCCTCATTTTTAACCCTTTCATTCCCATTAAATACACATCACATCACTGTAAAGTGAGGAAAAGTTTTGTTACCTGAAGGCAACATTTTAACCTTTAGAGTTAAAGGTTTTTAGAAGCCATTTAGAAACCTAAAGCGCATTTTCTCAACCTGCTATATGGATTTTTGCCATTTTTAATATGAAGATACATCTTCCATGCCTAAAATACTCCGAATACTCTAATGGAAATGCTTGCTGTTAATTTCACTTCAACAGTGCAGCCTAAAGCTTCCCAGTGGATCGATAAAGGGTGATGCCATTAAACAGATGACAGTGTTAATGCAATGCTGATCAGTGCCTCCGCCGTGATCTTTCAAAGGCCTGATAGATACTCCACACAGACATGCATATGAATGGGAAGGTGAGGGTGTGTGTGTGTGTGGGGGGGGGGGGCGGTTGTCTGCACGTTAATGCTTGGTGCAGGGTATAAAAATGCCTGCAGGAAAGCTCTTTTAAGACATACATGACTTCACAAGATAGATTTAGCTTTTAAACAGCACGAGGTGTCAGTGCAGAGGTCTGCATTGGCAATGGAAGTGGGTCATGTTGAACATTCGAGGCTTTTAATTTGCCATAAACTCCATACACAGCCATTAATACCTCCGCATTAACTATTGTTCCAGCGCTATCCCTTTAAAATAAGCCCATCAGCCATCATATACTGCTCTCATCACTGGCAGTAAAATGCATTAGCGCTGCAGATTTGTCACCCGACACGTTTTACACACACTTTCGAAAAACTGAAGGCACAAAATGTCTCGACGAACTACACGGCTGTGAATGAACTGTAGGTGTGTAGGTGTATAACTGATATATTATATATTATTAACCTAAGAAATCCTCGTATGTCCATTTCTGTCGTTTTTCACTTTTTAACGTAATTTAAAAATACATATTGTCCTTTACATCGTGTGTAAATTTCATGATGAATGGACCAAAAGAAACGGCCCAAAATGACTCGGAAAGACGTCTGGTTCCATTGACTTGCATTAAAAGTAAAGTAGGTTTTATCCCTCTCCTGTAAAGTTAGCATTTACTTTGCACAGTGTAAGGTTTGCAGGCATGACTGTGTGTGTATGAGTGAGCGATGGTAGGAACGCATGTTTTATTTTATTTTTTATTATATATTATTTTATTCACTACTTGTAAGTGTCTGCTGGATCCTGTGCACTGTGAGCTCCTGTAAGCAAAACCAAATTCCTTGTATGTGTAAGCTGATAAAACACTGGCCAACAAAGCTCGATGCTGATTCTGATATATAATCCCGTCTCTTCATTAATCCAGCACCTAGTCAAAATGACCAGATATTTCTGAGAAGATTTGAGAAGATATAAGATAATCCACCTGAATAAGGAAGACGAATGTCAAAGAAAAATACGTGGAAAAATCAGGAGTTTCCAAATATGGAGTTGAAAAAATGATTAAAATACAGAGAAAATGGGATTCCTTACAACCATGGATCTGGCAGACCAGCGAAACTGTCACCATCAGATAAAGAGCACTCAAAGTTTTCATCAAAGAGCAAAACATCAAGCTCCAGGGTTCCTGTCCACCTTCCACTGTGAGAAGAACTCTACGCTGTTCTTGAGCTGATCTGAAGGCCACATGAAGTTTGGAGGTCTGTAGTGATGGACTCTGCAGAAAGTCGGTGACCTCTCCGCACTATGCCCCTCAGCATCCGCTGACCGCTCTGTCATTTTACGTGGCCGACCACTTCGTGGCTGAGTTGCTGTCGTTCCCAATCGCTTCCACTTTGTTATAATCCCACTGACAGTCGACTGTGGAATATTTAGTAGTGAGGAAATTTCCCGACTGGACTTGCTGCACAGGTGGCGTCCGATCACGGCACCACGCTGGAATTCACTGAGCTCCTGAGAGCGACCCATTCTTTCACTAATGTCTGTAGAAGCAGTCTGCAGGCCGAGGGGCTCGGCTTTATACACCTGTGGCCATGGAAGTGACTGGAACACCTGAATTCAATGATTTGGATGGGGGAGTGAATATTTTTGGAAATATAATATATTTGCAAACTGCAAGAAGTCTTGATAACTGCAGACTGCTGCAAGTAAACTGTAGTATGTGGTCTGTATCTGTCTAATTGATATATGTGTAACTGTATTCGGTGTAATTCCTGTGTTACTCTACCATTCCTTTCCACTGTCACAGTGTTTTTTAACTGCTTTTGATTTTAATGATCAAAGGAGAGTTAATTAAACCAAAAAGATTCTTCACACTGTCAGAAATGATTTGTTTAAAGGTTCTTTAGAGAAGCAGAGGGGTTTTCCTCTGGTGTCCCTCCAGATCACCCTGATGTTTGAGCGTGCAGGTGAGGGACTCTAGAGAGTTGAAAAGATGCGTCGCTGCCAAGAAGAAAAATGTTTGCAAACCAAAAAGTTGCTGGTGATCTCAGAACAAAGGACCGACCACCACAAAGTCCAGACCCCAGCGTCACTGAATGTGTTTGGGAAAACTTGGATCTTAAAGAACAGGAAATGCAGCCAACCTCTCAGACAGAACTTCGGATGCGTGGAAAGTTGGAAAACTGAAAGCGAGTCTCCTAAAAAGAACAGCAGCTGGAATAAAGACAAAGGACGGACACCCTAAATACTGAAAAAATGTGACTATATTTGGTCGGAATTTTCTGCTAAATATCCGTTTCCTGGGCTGAAAAATAAATCGTTTGATCTTAACGCTGTTCTGACTGGAAACGGAATAAATTAAAGGTGGTTTCTGACTTTCTGCATTAGAAGAAGCAGCGTATGGCCAGGTTCTCCCAGAGGAGGTGGTGGTGATGATGGGGGCTGGGACTTAATATTTCACTCATCAGACACACTTTCTACCGCAGTGAGGTATGTGACAGCTAATCAACATTGTCATAAATAATCGATGAGCGCGGCCCCTCGGTTAGCCGTCTCGTGCGTCCCCCTGTAGCCCCGCTGGATAATGAAGCGGCCGCCAGCCTTTGTAGCGCTCCTTGCACAGCTAAATTGGACAAAGAAGGAGAAAAGGGGCCAAAAGCTGAGAGGGGAATGCCTTCTGGCAGGTCGTCTGGAATTACGGCAAATTAAACGTCATGCTTCATGCTCTCTTTAAAGCCACAATATAAACAAACCGGTGGGAAAAGAGGGGGCTGGGTGGTTGGTGGCCCATCCAAACTGTCCAATCAGAGTGCACTGATTGCTTTGACAGCTCGAATCTGTGCTGTCGACATGGATGGGCAGGGAAATAAATAAATAAATAAATAAATAAACAAATAAACGCATGAGAGCATCACCAGCGAAGCTCTGAATGACAACTTGAGCATTTTCTCATCTCTCCCTGCAGATAACATAATGAAAACAAACAGATTTATATTGTATCTTAAGCTGCTTATTCGACACAGCCAGCCTTTTCAAATATTTACTCGCTATATTGCATAAACAAAACAATCCAACAGCATACAATGTGTGTGTTTTACGATTAGAGAGTGGCTTCAAGATGCATTTTTGATCACACACATGAAAAATCAGATATTTGGATTGGGCTATACTTCAACTGTCAAATTACCAAAATCCTAAAATGCTAATAAAAGCTGAAAATAACCAGCATCAATAGAGCTCCCCAGACTTATGCTGCCCTATTATCTTGCGTGAGTTCTCATGTTCCTCTTCTTTTCTACAAATAGATGTTTTGTGGTCTATCTGCAATTTTTCTGACCAATATTTTAGTCGCAATTTGCATGCGACTATTTTTCAATATATTTCAATCTTTTTTTAACTCCAGGAAAACCAACACCCACTTTTTCCCCGAGCATCAATGCTGAATGTAGTGTTCCTGAATGCCGGTTCAGAAGCTCAGTGGTATTAGGTTACATTTCCTGTAAAACTGCAAATAATTTAGGATATAATTAAAGCTCAACTGTGCAGCTCTTGTGATTTGCACATCTTC
The DNA here is from genome assembly GCF_015220715.1 of Pygocentrus nattereri. NCBI lineage: Eukaryota > Metazoa > Chordata > Actinopteri > Characiformes > Serrasalmidae > Pygocentrus > Pygocentrus nattereri. The sequence goes on along the minus strand of NC_051220.1, from coordinate 1,029,318 downwards.
AAATTGTGATTAAATTAAATCGTTTTTTTGGCCTATATCAGGAATCCCAAGCAAAAAAGTCTGTTTATTAGTGATTCTTCTGCCAGTACAAACCACCACTACCAACAAAACCAACAATAATAATCAGTGTTCATATACTACCTTTCTTGGCAGAAGTAAGCAGTAAGAGGCAAGAGTTTTAGTTTTAGTATTAGTATTAAGAGTGAACTCTTACTGTGACAGCAGTGAGTGAAGCTCTGACAGCTGTCTTGTTGATTTGTTTGATAATTGCGTTTATTTCATATTCTGACAAACCGTTTTTACCGCAACGTCACACATGAATCGACTAAGGCAGATTTAACTACTGGTCTAAATTAGACAAACAGCTGGGTTAGTTATGTGAGTTCATGCTGCATTTCTTGCTCTTAGCAAAGTAAGCATGAGCCTAAGCTAATTTTATGTATCTTACGTTGGGTAACCAGCCAAATCCACCTGTTTCTACCAATCTACCCGTTTTAAAGCAAACTGGGCTATTTGTGGCTCATTGGCCAGTAATTTTACCCTTAATTTGACGGAACTAGTGCTCTTCCTAGACAAAAATCAATAAGGCTAATTTGGGAAATAAATAAATTATCAAAACAATAAATATATTATCCAAACTATTCAGCTGAGTTATTAATTTATATGTTTATGTTAATGTTACAGAAGTAGTTTACTCGCAATGTAACTCGATGTAACCAGACGTCTTTCCTTTGGTGATTCTTAGATCCCACATGGTATAAAATAAATGATGTTTTCATGATGCATGTTTTATATACCCAATTTATTTTATACCATGTAGCTAGACGCTGTCCTACACAGACCTGGACCTTTAACCGATAAACTGTGGTGAATTATTTAATTTGGACGGGGTGGTCCGGTTATAATCAGAGTATCCTTTCTAGCCTTTACGGTGCCGGTTTAGCGGCCTAGAGACTCTCAGACCAATAACATGCGCTGTAAATATCACACGTGATGCTGCTCAGCCAATCAGATCTGAGCATTACGATGAGCTCTGAGACTCGAGTGAGTGACGCCACACAGGGGAGGGATGAGGAGAGAAACAGCAGTCAGAGAAGAAAGTGAGTCAGAGGGAAGTTATTCCACATGACGTGATCTAAAAAGAGGAAACTGACAGTAAATGTTGTTGAAATCTGACCCAAGTGGACTTTATTTGATCTGATGTTCAGTAAATGTTGTTGAAATCTGACCGAACTGGACTTTATTTGATCTGATGTTCAGTAAATGTTGTTGAAATCTGACCGAACTGGACTTTATTTGATCTGATGTTCAGTAAATGTTGTTGAAATCTGACCGAACTGGACTTTATTTGATCTGATGTTCAGTAAATGTTGGTGAAATCTGACCGAACTGGACTTTATTTGATCTGACGTTCAGTAAATGTTGGTGAAATCTGACCGAACTGGACTTTATTTGATCTGACGTTCAGTAAATGTTGGTGAAATCTGACCGAACTGGACTTTATTTGATCTGATGTTCAGTAAAAGTTGGTGAAATCTGACCGAACTGGACTTTATTTGATCTGATGTTCAGTAAAAGTTGGTGAAATCTGACCGAACTGGACTTTATTTGATCTGATGTTCAGTAAAAGTTGGTGAAATCTGACCGAACTGGACTTTATTTGATCTGATGTTCAGTAAATGATGTTGAAATCTGACCGAACTGGACTTTATTTGATCTGATGTTCAGTAAATGATGTTGAAATCTGACCGAACTGGACTTTATTTGATCTGATGTTTAGTAAATGTTGTTGAAATCTGACCGAACTGGACTTTATTTGATCTGATGTTCAGTAAATGTTGGTGAAATCTGACCGAACTGGACTTTATTTGATCTGATGTTCAGTAAATGTTGGTGAAATCTGACCGAACTGGACTTTATTTGATCTGATGTTCAGTAAATGTTGTTGAAATCTGACCGAACTGGACTTTATTTGATCTGATGTTCAGTAAATGTTGATGAAATCTGACCGAACTGAACTTTATTTGATCTGATGTTCAGTAAATGTTGTTGAAATCTGACCGAACTGGACTTTATTTGATCTGATGTTCAGTAAATGTTGATGAAATCTGACCGAACTGGACTTTATTTGATCTGATGTTCAGTAAATGTTGGTGAAATCTGACCGAACTGGACTTTATTTGATCTGATGTTCAGTAAATGTTGGTGAAATCTGACCGAACTGGACTTTATTTGATCTGATGTTCAGTAAATGTTGTTGAAATCTGACCGAACTGGACTTTATTTGATCTGATGTTCAGTAAATGTTGTTGAAATCTGACCGAACTGGACTTTATTTGATCTGATGTTCAGTAAATGTTGGTGAAATCTGACCGAACTGGACTTTATTTGACCTGATGTTCAGTAAATGTTGGTGAAATCTGACCGAACTGGACTTTATTTGATCTGATGTTCAGTAAATGTTGGTGAAATCTGACCGAACTGGACTTTATTTGATCTGATGTTCAGTAAATGTTGATGAAATCTGACCGAACTGGACTTTATTTGATCTGATATTCAGCTGTCGACTGTATAAGATGCTGATATTCCTACTCGGTTACTTCAGTAAACAGTACATGGCTCTGATTCACGATGCAGGTCAGACGTTATGATGTTCTGGACCTTCGATTGAGGAGATTCTCTCTAACTGGACCTTATTGGATTTTAATTAAAGACCCCTGGCATGTAGGATCCATGATGGCATGAATCACTCAACTACACCTCTCCAGTCTCGCTCTAGCCTGGGCACTGGATCGATACCAGCGCTGCTGCTTATTGTCCAGAACTTTTTTTTGTGGGGAGGGGAGCGGAAAGATTCTGTAAGACACATGGAGGATTAGGTGTCATCGATAATCAACTGCTAACAGCTCGCTAAAGATGGGCGGCAGACAGGACCTGGTGTTGGGCTGCAGGCCAGCATCCGTGTAGCTGGTTTCTTCTGGACCGCCGCTGAAGACCATTTCTCTGTCCCGCAGGAGGCGGTAACGGGTCAGCAGACCATTGGGCTCAAGTGGTTCGCTCCAGTAGAGCTCCACAGCTGTGCTGTTCTCCAATACGTGCCTGGGTACCGCCCAGACACCTACAGAGAGAGAGAGACCGGCCTGTGTTACACAGTTCAGCTAAAACACAGCAATAAGAGCTGTACAATATGATGATATATTAACACCAATTTGGTCACGATGCACTTTTCTGAGATGATCACAGGCATCGTTAGCACTTCTGCACGTCTTCAGCGTAAACCCTGAGAGCCACAGTAACTGTAGGACAGGCAGCTGATCTCATTTCTCCTCTGCTTCTTTTTAAATACTTTATTTTCATCAGCGGTGAAAACACGTTCAAAGTCTTCAGAATAAAAGTGCCAGAAAGAGTTCTTTGGGCAACATTTGGGTGCTTCTGGTTCCCTAAAGAACCATTCATTGAAAGGTTCTTTGTAAAATGATGTATAAGTCTGAAAATCCATTTAAAAACATGTAAACATCTCTGGACGTGCTCACGATTACATCACTGTAGGAAATTTATTTTTATACTCTCTCAAAAATTCTGGAAAACCCAATAAGCTACTCTCCTTATGCTGCATTATTTGGTGATGCGCCACCAGACGCCCAACTAAATAACCATAAATGCAACATAAAGTGCCTCTTCCCCCTAATTATTCTCAGTGGACCAAAGAGGCTATGCAGTATCTCAAGTTGGAGAAGATGAGATGCTCAATTCAAGGATCTGTACAGAGATTTTATAGGATTGGCATAAAATGATATGCGTTTATTTTAAGTTAGAATATCTCAGATCTTTATAAAAGCTGTAAAGAACCTACACAGCTTTGTCTTATTGATGTAGGTCTGGAGGGTGGGTGGGACGGGTGGGTTCTGTGGTATGGCACCGTTTAGTTACTCAAGTTTAAAAATCATAAAGCAGGTTTATGAACAATTTAGAGAAACTTGCTGATTTAATAATTACCGAAAGCCTCTAAAAGCTCCCTGACGGACACATTCCTCACTCTTTCAGATTCACCATTGGTTTCGACTTCAGGACCCCTGGTTCCCATCAGCACCACTGTAAGCTGTAAATATTCTCTCTAATGTTCCGTTTCACTCCAAACCTTTTTTCACCACTCAAGAAATGAATCGCGCAGAAATTCTGAAAAATGTGCCGGAATGCGAAAGGTTCTTCAATCTCCTTGAGAACCTGAGCTGTGGTATCTCTTAAAGAACCCTCTTCTGCACCTTTTAAATCCTGTTTTGTTGGTTCATTTTGTCCCATCCAACTTACAAAACACTGGGACACAGATAATGTCCAGTATATATGCCTACAGGCACTGCGAGGTTATTTTTTCCATGAAGAAATAAAATAAACTGTGAGGTTTGGGGAAGTGCGAAGCTTAATCTCATTAAAAAAGCGTAATCCCTGCCACAGTAAAGCATCTGAAAGTGGAAATAAACGATAAATGAATAAAACATCTTCTGCAGGGAACCAACTGAAACACGACACCTTTCTGCTAATTTTAGTGCATATTTTTATTATAAATATTTTATTATAAATTTAAACACTTGTTTAAATTTCATTTGTTTAAATAAAACTGTATAAAATGTGCAATAACTTCAGCAAAGGCTGCGTTTTAATGTTCAATTTTTTCCCCAATTTATAAAACTGATGCTTCCACGTTTCCGACGACTGTCCATGAGAGTGCAGGTAGAGAATAAGGCCGACGGGGAGGCGGTAAGCATGACGCAACACCGTGCACGTCTATGAGAGAGAAAGCACAGCGCATGCACTGACCTGCCGGCGCGTCTTGCAGCGTACGGCCCATAGATGGCTGGCTTGCTCCACAGCCGGCCGCTGTGCAGGCCGTGAGCAGGAAGCTGTAGTCAGTGTGAGGCTGCAGCCCTGCAAAAGCAGCACAGACACAAACACACAGGACCCGATTAGAACGAAAGATACTAATGAACGGATCCGTTCTCTCCCAGTGTGACGTAACATGATGTTAATGACCAAACAGATTCACAGATCTGGGCAGGCTTGCTGATGTATATGGATGATGGAACATAATGTAATGGTAAATTACATATACATGCAGCACAAACTGCAACCAATCAGCGCAACGTCCTCCTTATTGCAAATATATAATAGGTTGAACAGCATTCTGTGATTATTATTTTACTATATCACATTAGAACGACTGACAGAGCTCACAGGGAAAACGGCCGTCCTCGGCTTGTTGATGCCATTGTAGCCACCTACATACTAAATATATGACCCCCCTTGTACTTGTGAATCAAAGCTACCAAGGAGAATCAAACATCGTACGAATGAAAGTGAATGTAAACATACATGCGTCACTGAATCAAATGTAAAAATAGAAATCAAAATATTTGGCGACAGATTCATCATTTGTCCCGCTTCATTAAAACTGGCCTGATTTATTAAAATATATTAACGTGTCTGGCTACTGGAGACAAAGCTCACTGTTTCTAATCGCACACTAATGTTCACAAATCCTTCCTTTTAGTTGACGTTTAGTTTCCCCCCCAAGTAACGAGGCAAACCCAAATTTTGTAGGTGGTAAAAATAATATTTAATAGTAATTTAATAGTGAATATTGGTCTGTTTGATGTTGATTTCTACTGTACATGGGCGATGACTGGCCTGTTGGTAACTGTGACCCATCAAAAGTGGTGGTTTCATATAATCAGCAGCACTGTTTACTAGGCTGGCGTAGGAGGACGGTGTTCTGGGCTTTTTTCCCTGTGCCATTAATAAATACACTCCTTCGTTTAAGCATGTGCAGAACTTTCTCCTTGTTTTACTTTATTTATTTATTTGTTACACATTTTCGCACAAAAACGTCTTCACACAGAGGCTAACTCAGGAATGTTGAAGACTGAACAAAGTCTTTGTCTCATAAAGCTAAAAATGTAAAGCAAACCCAAAAAGAAGTCTAAGCCCTAAATTTGACTCTGCGGTGCCACTAAGAGCGCCGGCACCTGGTTAGTATGCCGTCCAACCTCCGTCATTTAACCCAAACACAGATCAATGTTTTCAGAACGCTGCTCCGTGTTTGGGTTAAGTAAAGAATTCTGTGGAGCATACTAAATGTGAGGGGACAGCCGCTGAACGGAGCCTTTAGAGCTCGGCTTCACCATCGCCATGCGGGCCACGTCTGCGCGCACGCCGCGGCATGGTAAATAACCTTAACGCAACATAATGTGCCGTGATGTTGAGCCGTTCTCAGGTCACGTATTTTAACCCCTTTCCTCATCTCGGAAAGATCTTATGCATGAGCTAAGCAATTAAAAGAAAGTGTGAGATTTATCAGCACCTAAAAATCTATTCAAACTCTATTCATGTTGATCTAATTGATACACCGGCCACATCTTTAGTTTAAGAGGTTTTAAGAAAAATATGGATACGACAGTTTCAAAGCGGCATTAAAACACAAACGCCATCCAAATATCTAATAAAAAATGACTACATTCTTCTATTAACTCAAGGGGGCACTCTAAGTCTGGTTAAGAAATATGCAACTTCAATGAAAAGTGGCAAGGTAAATAAATAAATATATAAAAGAGGGGTGTCAAAAAAAAGAGAGAGAGGGAACTTCAATCATTTCAGCGCTCGCCCCTGCGCGCCGACGCCAGCCCATTTGTAGTGCGTGGCTAACGCAAAGTGAAACAATGCCGTAACTGTCACCCAAATTGCTCTGAACAGCGCGATGAGGAAGTGTGGGGTAATAAATGACATAAAAAGGTCTTTTATTGACAAGCTGCCATTTACTGTTTGCATTAGAGAATATGAGAAGATGATGGCTGCTCGCCTCCTCTCCCCGAAGGTATCGGACTGAAGGAGGATGAGCCGGGACGCTTCGCCTCGCCTTCCCTGCCTCACCGATAATGCCTCTAAATAATTAAGTGATGACTTCCTGTCTACAATTACTATTTTTTTCCTTCTCCCACCCCCACCGCCCGGCCCCGGGGGGGATTATGGAGCGATATGCGGGTACCACGTGACGGTGGAGCTTTGGAGGTTACCCCCGACGCCTTTTTACAGGATCAGGTTACCCTCCTCGCTGCCCCCCCCACCCCACACACGCTCTGATTAGAGAAAGCCGAGATTCCTCTCTCGTGTCACAACACGGTCACTCCGTGCCCTCGTCCACGCCAGAGAAACAGCGGCCCGGGACAGGCCGAGAGGGAGGGAGCCGACTCTGAGCGCTGCAGCGTGTGCGGCACTAAATCATCCGGATTGGTGGTTTCATTTGCAAAATACCAGCACATTTGAATCGCAGCCTGTGTGGGAATGTTTGACAGCGTCAGTGTGGAGCCGTAATCGGAGCAGGAGTAGCTCTACACTGCTAATAGGTTTCTGGGCTATTTAGAGCAAAGCCATGGCAAACAGATCATATTATCTAGAATACAGAACAAGTATCACTCTACTGTACTGTAGGGTTCTTGTACAGTCATACAGCAAACCGGACACTCCCCACACTCCCACTCTGAAGGTTTAACATTAATATAGGCATTTTTATTTCTGTCACAGCAGCAATAATCCGTCTGTTTAGATGCTGTTGATGTACAGTGCATCCGTCCTATTTATTAATTTATTATTTACAATACTAACATTGTTATTAGTAGTAGTATTACCATTATTTTTATTTGTATTATTTATACCACCAGTCAAGAGTGATTATATATATTTCCTTGGAGCCAATGTGTTTATACACACATGGAGCGTCACTGTCAAGGAAATTTTACTCTTTTATTTTTTTTGTTTGTGTGTTACTGTGTTAATTGTGGACCAATTGAGAGGAATCAAAATGACTTGGACCTCCATTACAAGTTAACAATGCTACACAATGTTGTCTGCACACACATTTCTAACATCTCCTAATTTGTTATGATCAATTATCACATAATGCTAATAACTAATAAGAACTCGTTTGTGCATTTTGTATCACACACACACACACACACACACACACACACACACACACCTCTGGCAAAATTACATATCTGTTGATTTTCTGTTGATAACATCCTTCCGCAAATTTCACTGCACGTACAGGATGTGCCATAACTTTTGCACAGATCACATTTTATGCCCCCCCCCATGTTCAATTCACCAAATAAACAGTAATTGTGCATTAAAATGTGCAGAGGTGTGTTAACTTACTTTCAATATCAATAAATAAAACAAATCAATAAAACGTCATTTGGCCAGGGGTGCACAAACTTTTGCATACAACTGTACATATTTGAAATGCCCCAAGCAAGTGGTTTTCAGGACTCAGCATACTCGTTATTAAAGACGAAAACAGAAGGCAGTTTGGCTTGTTTAACAATTTTTGGTATTTATTATTATTATTATTATTATTATTATTATTATTATGATGTCTTCACTGTAAATCTAATATGTGGAACACAGCAAAAGTGAGGATGCATATGAGTTGTGTCCAAACCTTTGACTCATACCAAATGTTGTTATTATTATTATTATAATTATTATTATTATTATTATTAAGCATTCATGACTCTTACGGCTGAGAATTCACAAACGATGTGATCTCGGAGGAAACCCAAAAATAAAAGCGCAAAAAGCTCCATACATTACTGCATTAATAATTCATTTACAAATGTCCAATTAAATGCATGGATGGCAGTATAATTTATATAATTGAGAGCATTAAATCATATGCGCTAATGAAGAGTTATACATATTTCACTCTCACTGGGGATTCTGGAGTTAATTCAGCACAGCTAATTTGTGTATCTTCTGAGGCAAAAAGCACACATATACGCTCCGGCTGTGTGGAGAGGGAAGACTCTGGGAATGTCTTGAAGGCATAATAATTCTCTCCCTCTCATCTTCAGGCAGATAATTTGGTAATTAAGCCTAAACAAAGGGCGCTGTTGTGCGCCTGCACTTTCACTGAATTCATGGTGCCTCCTCTGAAGATGCTGCGAGTGCCTGAGTCAAGGTTAACTTATTCCAACGCTGAGGTCAATTACTACCAGCACACTCTGTTTGCAAATGCTGCACTGTATCGTCGGCGCACACACACAGCGCTCTGTACTGAAATGAACAGAAAGCTCCATTTGAAGTCCAACCTCTAAGCTCCTTTACACTGAAACGCCCGCGCTGGTGTTTAGTGGACAGAATAACCAGGGCTGTACGACATTCAAGGCCCAGTGTACAGAAGTTTGACCACCACTGGTTAAATTACGCTTTGTTGACTCTCCAAGTGAAAATAAGGAAAAATATCCCTAAATATATAAAATAAATATGGCATTTTTTATTTTATGTTTTATTTATTTACTTACATAATTCATATTGTGCAAACAATAACATAAAATATGAAGTGTGCTTTTTTTTTTTTTGGTACAGGCCAGATTTTGTGTTGTAGTGCTTGCTGCTTGTGGATGTGTCGCCAACTTATCTTCACTTACAAAATCAACAAAACCTTTCATTTGACCAAACATTTGCATTTGACTCTACGTACAAACGCAGACACAGCACAAAACGATGTGATGCGATCGCAATATGATCCCGCAAAGTGATACTTTATTAGTCCCACAAACTGGGAAATTCCACCTCCGCATTTAACCCATCCGTGAAGTGAAACACCACATACACAGTAGTGAACACACACACTAGGGGGCAGTGAGCACACTTGCCCGGAGCGGTGGGCAGCCCTATCCACAGCGCCCGGGGAGCAGTTGGGGGTTAGGTGTCTTGCTCAATGACACCTCAGTCATGGACTGTCGGCTCTGGGGATCGAACCGGCGACCTTCCGGTCACAGGGCTGGTTCCCTAACCTCCAGCCCACGACTGCCCTAAACAGCTCATCATGCAAATTGTGCATAGCCTTGTCCACTAACTGCTCGCTTGAGAAGCGCAGACTTTTAATAACAATAAAAAAATGATTAATTTCAATTAATAATGGAGCCATGAACTAAAACATTTTAGAGGGGCGTCGTTTTACTCCAGCTGAGGCCGTTTTTGTTGGAAACAAAAGGGTTCAATTCTTCGAAAACCCGCCTGAATGTCTGGATTTGTTTCTCTGAGGTTTTAAGCCAAACTAGCCCCCCATTAGAAAGGGCTTCAGGAGCTGGACTGAAGGCCTGTGTCAGATTAACCATTAACATAATAAAATCTGACAAATCGGGGTTTGATTTACAGTGTGTGGGACCATTTTGTGAGGAAAAGGCCGTTCCAGTTCTTCTGGAAGTCCTAGATATGTCACTGACTGCAAGTGCGAGTGGTAGGCTGACCAGTGCCTGCATGCTGGCAGCTCTGAGGCAGGACTCTTTAAAAAAAGGCTAGAAGGACAGTGTGTGTTAATGTCTTTTCCAGCTTCAGATGCCCTTGTTTAACCTCCAATGGCCAAAAAATGTGCCTCTGTGTTAGCTTAGCGCTAACATACACTAGAATCCTATCAGGATGCTAGCAGAAATGATTAATATCGTGAAGGCGTTTCTTCCCTCAGCTTTTGACATTCGTATCCTGATCTGTAAGTGCCCAGCCTGCGATGCTGGCCACCAGCAGAGGGTGATGGCAGCGAGGCACCACAAGCTTAGGGAACTCCAATTCCCAGAAGCCCTTGGGTTGATAAGGTCCAACCTGGCACACCTCTAGACTCCTCTACTTAAGGCTGAGGCAAACAGCAGCCCTTTACTGGTACAGTCCTTAGCCCAGGTGGGTATTTAAACTAAAAGGAAAGAAGAGAGAAATTGCCCCAAAACTACTTATAAGACCAAAAGAAGGATTGATCAAGAAACGAATCCATACGAACAGTGTTTGATCCACAAAGACAAACAGGTGAAACATAAGGCTGACCTTCCTCTCAGAATCACAGAGGAAGGGTTTTTTTCTATCTCCGCCTCCGTTTGAGCGCTGCTTTCAGCGTCCCCTTTGTTTGCCCTTTTCCCGCCGTTTTTATTCCCCATTCATTGAAGTGTTATTACCGTTTTCACCTGCGGTGGCGCAGCGGTAACTCCTTTGAAACCGATGGACTGATTGGTGGTTCAAGCCTGGCTCTGACCCACCTCAACTCCAACGTGCACAATCACCCAATTCACACTCCAGCACCTCAACAAGTTCATTTAAGACCCTTTCCCACAGGTTTTCCTCTCCGCACTCGGGTCCGCCTCCCTGCCGTCCTGTAACATGAACTGAGCCCTAGCTGTAATAGCCACGGTTAACCCCTAGAAATAGTTTGTGAAACTGCCTCCACATTTACTGCAGCTGCACCAAGGTGTATTTTGCACCACACCTCACACTCGAATCCAGTTCTGAAAGATTAAACGGTGGTATTTTTAAGTTTTAACGTATTCGAGGCTTGTGTCTCCCTCTACCTGCCAAGCCTGCCGTAATTGTTAGAGCAAGTCCCTCAACAACAGGTCTTTTGAGGCCCTGACGGAACAATAGGGCCTGCTTTGAAAGGCAAAGAAGCTCAAACTAACTTTCGTAAATCGAGTGGACTTTCTGCGCAATCTTCCCACGTTTTTCAAGGCTCCTCCCTCAAACGCTCAAGACATACAAACTGAACGTGGAGTTCTGCGCAGCGGTTTTGTCTATAATACGCGATGACAATGCGCCTAATTTGTGCCTGAAGCTTAGTGCAGTGTGGGTCCACAGAGCGCACAAGCAGCTGAGCTCCAGTTTCAAAGAATCCATCTCTACCTGCACCTCACTCCTCTCTTTTGTCTTCCTCTCTTTAATCCCTGTGGGACAGAGAGCCACTTTAAAACTAAAACTAATGATGCCTTTCATTTATTGGGCCATTATTCATTAGAATAATAAAAGGGAGACGGAGAGTCGTTGTCAAAGAGGTTTTTAGCTTCAAGAGGCGACTCACACTGTGCGACTGTGTTTGTGTCGCTGCTTAACCCACAAACAGAGCTAAACTATAAACATCTATACATGACTAAAGATTGCCCTCTCTTTGATCATATGTGTTGATGTTCATGTTTAAAATGCTCTCCACACTGTACATTAGAATACTGCTGATTTAAGAGGAAATTCCATAGATTTCTGCATAAATTAACTGGTAATACGTAAATAAAACCTTCAGAGAGGTTTGGTGTGAATCACAACAATTACAATGTGGGAACTGTTCTCAGTGGTGGTGATAAAAACCAGATATTTAAAGAATTTAATGTACGTAGCTGTATGCATCTATTGTTTCTATTGTTTTATGCAGTGACAGGCAGCGTAGTTCACTACCAGCATAATGAGCTCCATTTATTCCTACTGTAAAACGCGGCTTTCACTGGGAGATGTTTTTCTCTTCTAACTCTGCGTTTTAAACATCTCAGACGCTGCCGACTCGAACTCCACCGCCCCTCTGACCACCATCCTGTGTTAATGTAGATGATGGAGTATTACAGTGATGGTGGTGAATAATGAGGAGGCGGAGCTGAACGGGCGTCTGTTTATTAGGAGGAGTAACATCAGCGCGCTTGGCTGAAGCGTTTGGGAAATGGAGACTGAAACTGTAAAGCGGCGATGCTCTGATAAACAGCAGGGGGCGCTGATACAATATTCTTAACTCTCAGTTTGTCACGTTTTGGTTTAATTTGACTTTCTTTACACCAGTAACGGTAGCTAACATTAACCGTCTGGCTAACTAACTCGATTATGTGTTTATGTATGGTCGGTTGCTAGGTAACAGATGGCTGTTGACTTCAATCGAGTAAGATTTCCTAACTTGAGATACCAAAACAAGCTGTAAGATAAGATTCTTAAATCACGGTAAGATTTGCTTCTGTAATATGAATTAATAATAATAATAAACTGAGAAAAATCAGTGGAATTCTGTGCTAACAGCTACCTCAGCCTTCTGCTCATTACTGTAGCTGTGCAGAAGCCAGGCTGGTGAACTAGCGACTCTATGTGGTGCGGGAAGCGAAAGCCTTGGTGCAGCTCTTCACGCTCTTCATAAAGGGAAACCTTGGGACTCCAACAGCAGCAGAATGCCCAGGCCTGCCGTCACCACTCGCCAATTCCAAAACGTGCGCCACTGCCAGCCGGCCAAATCTGCCATCAGATCCCCCACCCCCTTGATTCATGCCCAGGATCCAGCAGCAGCCGATTGGCTCGCCACACTCCCGCTGCCACCTCTGCCAACTACTGGGCCTTTAGAGGAGCGCAGAGAGGCCCCAAGCCCAAATATCTTCACTCAGCAGAGGGCTGCTGGGGAGCTGCAGTGGTTTGGAAGCCCCTCCTGCAGTTTCAGGCTTATTTACAAAGACGCAGAGCTTTCCAGAAGTCCCTCCAGCGTACACAGGGCAGCCTGTGGCTTAGTGCTGTTGAAGACTATGGGGAGGGATTTGATACCTTTGAGAGAACAAGCCAGGGGATGGCAACAAAAGGGGATCCCACAAAAAAAAAATCCACTGCTGCACCACATCTGTAATTAAACGATCTCCGTTCCAGGTGGTTTATAAGCAGCAGTCACTATAGAAATCGTAATACTGATAAACACTGATCATTTATATATGTTTGGGTCGTTTCACAGAAACGTCCACTTTCCTGTCTCTCCATAGGAGTCACTGGTGTTACTGACCGTCTCTGGTGTTCCTCATAATAAAGGAAACACCAGAGACGTTTTTAATGATCAATGCATTTCACAGAACATCAAACCACACGCTGTCAATCAGGGAACGTCCACTAAAATATGGAATTTAATCCATTTGTGTTCTGTTTTTTCACAGTGACCTCAGAATAAAGTCGGTCACGCCAGTGACGTCAGCTAGAAGCTTCATATGAGATCATGAGCTGAATGAGAAGATCTCTGAGAACTGAGAGACACAGTGGACTCACCATGAGCTTTTCTCCATAGATCCTCAGAAAACAGGTCAAAGGAGGTCGAGTGACGTCATCGGCGTGACTTTTATTTCAGAATAAGAGACGCAGTAACACCAGTGACACGACGCCTGGGGACTTTTATTATATATATTTTATAATGTTAATTTGGCTTTTGTTTTCTGTGTCATTTAAATCATATATTCCATAGTCATGTAGAGGTTACTGTAGATAAAATTGCAGAAGGTCACTGCACTTCAAACAGAATTGAGGTCACTGCATTTTCTGCTCTACACAATCCAAGTAATCCTAAATCCAGTCAATTATTCCGAGAACACCAGCAGCTTCTTTGTTGGTTAGATTTGCATATTTCCTTCTTTTTATTGTCTTTTCCTCAGTAAGAGTTTTCTGACAGCTACACCTCCCTCCATTTAGGCCCCACACCTCGTCTACTTTACTACGTCGTACGTTCATGTATTCTGGTTCATCAACACAATAAACCATAACACACACTCACACCTGCCCATGTCCCATCTCACCCTGCTACACTCACACCAGACCGCAGCACTGGTGGACACTTTCGCTAAATAAGCGGAACGTTACAGAAAGATCCCGGGATAGACGCAGACGACGTCCCGCGAAGTCCGCGTGCTCGGAGGACGACGTGTGGATGCCTTCTGTAGCGGCTGCCTCTGAGTGAGAGCGGGCTTATCGGTCCCGGAGCTGCGGCGCTCTCCGAGGACATTCCCTGCGCTGCCTTTTCATTCATATTAGCTGCGACTGTATGAAGATCAGACGCTCCCAAAAAATACGTGCCCAGCTCAGATTTGATAATCATGTCATTGATCGTGTCGGCAGGCGAGGAACGACTAGCGTTCGGCTTTTTTTCCCTCTCTCTCTCTCGCGCTGCATGAATTATGCATATCACATTTCCCCCAGAGAGAGACACTTAAAGCACATATGTGCTATTTGAATAGCAGCCATTTACATAAATTGTGTAAATAAACTGTAAATTAATACAATGGTGTTCATCATTATTATTATTATTATTGTTGTTGTTGTTGTTGTTGTTGTTGTTGTTATACTACCCTGAATAATCAGAACGATCAGAATGATTGTTATCACTACTTTTACTGCTTGCTATTACTACTACTACTACTTTACTTACTACTACTGCTGCTGCTACTACGTCTATCATTACTACTAAATGTCTATCATTACTACTAAACATTACTAGTAGTAGTGATGGAGTAGTAATGTTAATATCAGTATAGTAGAGGTAGTAGAAATAGCGATAGTAATAACAGAAGCATTTTAAGTACTAATATTTTTGTTGTTACTACTACTACTACTACTTAATACTTCTATTATTACTACCACTACTTCTGTTATTACTACTACTACTACAGCTTCTAATTCCTTTATGACTACTGCTACAGTTATCACTACAATTAGGAATACCTTTATTGGTAGTAATAAAAATAATAAAAGTATTCCTAATTGTAGTGATAACTGTAGTGATGGTTAGTAGTAGTAGTATCACTGCTACTTCTACTAATGATGATGGTACACTGTCTAATCAGAATAATGCTGTTATCACTACCTTTTCTACTTATGTTATTACTGCCGCTTCTAATACTTTGGTAATTTCTACTATTTATTTGTGTTACTACTAATAATAATACATTTTTGTTATTTGTAGTTCTACTACTAATACTTTAAAGATTACCACTACGACGTCTATCATTACTACTAAAATCAGAAGTAGTAGTAATAACAGAAGCACCATTAGCACTAGTGATGAAAATATATATACATACATACATACACACATATATATACACACACAGACACACACACACACACACACACACACACATATATATATATATATATGCTATTAATATCTCTAGTAATATTTTATACTTCTACTATTATAGTACTACTATTTCTTTTATTCCTAATTAATACTGCTTACTGCTGCTATTAATAAAAATATTACTATTATTACTACTACTGCTACATCTGTTATCTTTACAAGTATGAATACATGTATTATACTTTTATAATATTACTACTAATGTTTTTTAAATTCTACTTCTACAGTTACTACTATCAATACTTCTATAATTACCACTATTATTATTATTTTGGTAATATTTCTACTTGTGCTTCTGTTATTATTACTAGTACTATCACAGAGGACAGTGGCCAATATGACATATTTCTTCATTTTTCAGTGCAGACCCCTCTCTCAGTGTGTGCTGCGAGCTGGCTATTGTGCAGCTGTCCGTTGCCATGCGCTGGGCCGGTGTGGGAGGTGTGAGTCGCTGGCGCATCCCCACCCCCATCCCCATCCTGTGTGGATCCCGGGCCCAGCGATGGATGGCTCGAGGCCAGGAACGCAGCCCCGCTCGCAGGCAGATAAAAAGAAGCATCACAAATCATGGGGGCCCTGGCGGGTGATGGGCAGGGCAGCCCGCTCATTGCGGGAATCAGGTGTAAATTCAGTCATTAGACCGCTTCCAGAAAACAGCATGCATAAATAAAGGGTGGAGGTGCGGAGGGGACGCTGTAGCTGCTCTCTGTTACTGCTGCTGTTGCTGGTGGTGGTGGTGGTGTGAAGGCCAGGGAGTGGCCGCTCTCTGCTGCCAGACAGACCCATCACTCACTCTTACACACTCTCTCTCTCACTCTCACCCTCTCCGTGGTTTTCAGGAACAGATCACATCATGTTTGAACCAGCTTACCGGCATCTGCACGCAGAATAAAGACATTCAGTCTAGGTTTACGACTTTTTCTAGGTTTACTACTTTTTATTTTACCTTTTAGTACTAAATGTGGTAGACACCGGCTACTGCCTGAGGCCACCAAGGCCTCAAATGTTGCACATATAGATTATTATTATATTAAATAAATTATATATTTATTTTTAACAAACCTGAACAGAAAACCACGGTAAGTATCAAAGTATTTACAAACCCAATTCCAAAAATAGCTGGAGCAGAATGTAAAGAAAGCAGTTTTAGAGAATACGGCTAGTCTAGCACCCGTACTCTCTGATTAGGCGGTCATGTTGCTGTAACGCGCAGAATGAGGCCTATCATGTTGAAATAAATATGGACATCCCTGAAAAAGACGTCAACTAAAAGGCAGCACATTGCTTCAAAGAGTGTATATTGCTTTAAGGTAACCTTCGCAAGTTACCCACTGATACACTTCCGTACAATGACAGATGCTGCTTTTGAACTTTACACTGGCAACAATTTCCTTCACTTCTTTGGCCTGTAATAACACAATGTCCATTATTTTCATAAACAGTGCCAAAAGTTGATTCATCAGACTGTCCTAACGTGTCCCTGACCCAACTTTGTGTTGCAGGCATCAATTTCAGAATAAACAAGGTAAAATATTTACAAAGCTTTTATTTGAATACAGGCCAAAATGGATTTAAATCGTTACTTTCCCTTTTATTTGCATTTCACATACAGTTGCAACTTTCCTAGAATTGATTTTGTACGTTGATTTGGTGCCGTTTCGTCCTGCACACTTTCAAAACTGGAAATAATTAAAAAGTTAATTTTGGTTATAATGTCACCATATAAGAGAACGCAGTGTATGATTTTCAAAGCATCACTCGCAAGCGGAAAGCCATCTACCTAACATGTGGTTATCATTAGACAGCATGGTAACAGTTTTGCTCACCATGGTGGATCTGTAACTGGCTACTGACCCAAACAGAGCCGCACACCACAGTGCAGGCTTGACTCGGACTCGCTGGTGCTCAAGGATGCTGTTTCACTGGCTGAAGTTTGCTAATATTACCCTATGAAATGAGGCCTGAAATAAAATAAGTCGTTAAATAAGCTGACGTTACTACAGTAATAGCTTCTCAGTATAACTAATGAAATAGCCTAGAGCGAATACCAGGGCAGACCAGCTCGGCAGGGGAGACCAGTCACTCTGATCATGGTCTACAGGTTCTCAGTTCAGTACTGTCTTGGTACAGGAACCTCTCAATTAAGCAAAGAAATAAACTGACCCAGGTGGTCAGTAAGATGATTGGAGCTCAGTCCAGAACTTATACCTCCTATCCATAATCAACAAGGCAACCCAGATCTACAAGGAGCCCACCTTAATTCATCATTCCAGCTGCTGTCATCAGTCAGGAGACCACTAGCTAAGGTCCCACTAGTTAGAAAGAGTGCCCACTGCTGTGACCAGTCTAAATACAGGCATTATAAATAACCCCCTGCATAGTTCATGTGCATTGATGCTGTGTTTTTAAGTGTTGTATGTGTCTATGTACATTTTTCTGTGGCAGATTGCCAAAGACAAATTTCCACTTCATGCAACTTTAACGGACAATAACGTTTTTCTTATATTATCTTATAATGAATGAAGCTGTTAATGTCTGGACCACCATTCGTACAACTCAATGTGCTTATTACCCTATTTATAGCTTTTATTTATAGGGCTGCAAACACACTACCATTAAAAGTCTGGAATAACAATAAAAAAACTTTGTATTAGAAACATTTTTCTTTTTTCTCATATCTCTCTGTTTGGAGCCTCTGAAAAACCTCAGTTTGGAGGGTCATGTAGCCCCAACACTTCACCCCACCCCTCTATCTCAACATGAATCAGGACACGCAGCCCTAGACGTGAAGGTGCAAAGCAGAGGGCTAAGGGCTCAGGGGTAGGGGCGAGGGGTGAAATGGAATTGGGCCCAAGAGTGATGGATACTATGACCTAGCATAGTGGACCCTAGTGGAATTCTCCCCTTTTGGTATGAACTGGGCAGTGCTAGGCTTGAGAGAAACTTCCATAAGCATTACCCTCACCAGTCACAAGGCTTATGTGGCTGTCCCTCCCACACAGCTCTAACAAAAACTGTGTGTCCCTCACCGGTTCATTTGGTTCAAGTCAGAGCAACGTAGTGAGCGAAAGCCACCAACCACGCAAACGTGAACCTAAATCACCACTGAGCTCTGGTCAGTCTGCTGTCAATACGGTTTCTCTAATGTTTTTATTATGATATACAGCACTGTGTGAAAGTCTTAGGCACCCAAGACACATCTTCAAAATCGATTTATTTGTGTAGTTTGTGTTTATTTGCTGAGAAAAGTGTTAATATTTCAATAAACAAAATTTATAGAATATTAATACTTATTTATATTTATATATATATAAAATAAAGTGATGTTCTGGATGTTAGTGTGTTTACCCATCTCCAAGCCTCTCCTCCTCGAGGAAGTCCAGTATTATATGTAGTTAAAAAGCAGCTCCTGGTTTGACCAATCAGTGCTCAGTAAATTGAGCTCATGATGTAATTGATGATATTAACGAGTCTCTGTGGCGGCTGTGAAGGTGTCCAGGAAAAATATGGACCCGAGAAATTCTTGTTACTGTTTATTGTTTTTCTGTTTATTTGAATTATGAATACGACTTTATTCTGATGTATGTTGTGATAATGTATGTTTTTAGACGAGATGCTCTAAGACAGCAATCCTTCGGTTTAGACTGCAGATGTTTTGTTTTTAAATGAACCCTCCGAACGCTGGTTACATCATAACGCTGGTTCCCCATACGTTTCCAGAGCGAAGGTAAACTTCAGACAAACAGACGGTGTGATACCTGTGACTGTGTAGGCCATCTCCCCCTCTCTGTGTGTATGGATGACCCCCACTCCGCTCTGATTGATGTGGTACTCGCGGATGATGCCGTTGGGCTTGGCTGGGGCCTCCCAGCTGATGTGCAGTGCCGTGGACCCTAGTGCAATCACTGAAGGAGCAGCAAGACCCTCCGGTACCCCCTGGACAGTCACTGCCACCACCTACACACACACACACACACACAAAAGAATTACAGAGCAATTTGCCCTAATGGAGGCTTGGATATCCTACTCTAATAGAATGTCACTAGTGGTTTCGGTTCTTGTCTTTAGGAGTGGCAGACTATTAGGAGAAGGCCGTGAGAGGTGGTTAAGGTGGTTCTTTCTTTCTTTCGTTTTTTTTTGCCTCCTCTCCCCTGTTCTCCGCTTGTTTGCAGCCTGGCCCGGGCAGTGGCCTGATGTGCTTTTCGTGAGCCTACAGAGTGTCCGCTGAGATTAAATCAGCATCCTCATTCCCCGCGACAGCGGAGGCTCAACGGCCCCATGCCCCGGCGGGTAATTGCTCCCCTTGTATTGGGGCCGACAATAATTGCAACTGTTTGGGCAACGCTCGCAGGTGTACAAGTTAATCCCCCACCCCAGCACACCGTACTCACTCCACTCACACCCTCCGTCTCAATTTAGCCGCTATACACTACGTTCTTATACTTAAAGGTGGGCGATAGAGCAAGAATATATCACAGTATTTGAAGACATCTTCACGGTACACGGGCTGGAACAGAAAATGAGCTGGAACAGACAAAATGCACCGAAACAAGTATTTCAATGTTTGCTAGAGGCAAAAAAGCAGAAAAGCTGGTGAAAATAAATGAATAAAACAGGACAAAAGTACAAGTTTCACTATTCCAGTTACATTATTTAAACTGGAAGTAACTGAATACTTTTTTAACGCATTTGCAAACTTCCAATTCATCTACTCGGGGAAGGGGTCTGAAGCACAACCAACCTTACAAAATGTTCTTCCGCATGTTGGATGCAATTACACATTTCCACAAGAGAGCTCTACAAATCCCCAAATCTTTCACAGCAACTTTAAGAAAGAAAGAAAGAAAGAAAGAAAGAAGGAAAGACACTTTTTTTTCTTTTGCAGCAAAAAGTTAGACCTTTGGGGAAAGAGGTCCTCCTAAACAAAGGGTAGAGGGACCCTTAGCCACTAAATTAGTGAATTAACCAAACTCAATTAACTATTGGGTTTGTGTTCATTAGCCACATCCAAGCATGATCACCAGTCCTGTCTAAATATCACTTTTAACATGAGAACCTGTCTGGCAATGTGAAGCAGAGAAGGTCTTAAAAAACCAGCATGTGATGTCACATACAGACGTGAAACAAAGTCACCGAAATCTTCCAGTATGGAAAGGGTTACAAAGCTGCTGCTGAGGCTCTGGGACTCACCACACTTGAACCACAGAGAGAGCCACTATCCACCAATGGAGGAAACTTAGAACAGTGGTGAACCTTCCCAGGAGGAGCTAAGCCTACCATAATGTCACCAAGAGCACACTGATGATTCCTCTCCAGGAGGACCCAAAAGACCCAGAAGAACATCTGAAGAATCGCAAGCTTTACTTGCCTCCACAGGAGAGTTGCAGGGCCCAAACCACTGCTGACAAAAAGAGCACAAAGGCTCATCTTGCATTTGCCAAGAACATCTAGATGACCCTCAAGACTTTTGGGACAATATTCTGTGGACTGATGAGTCGAAGGTCAAACTTCTTGGAAGACACGGGTCCCGTAACATCTGGCACAAAGCTAACACTGCATTCCACCATAACAACATCATACCAATAGTGAAACATGGTGGTGGTAGTGTAATGGCCTGGGGCTGCATGGATTCTGGAGGAAAAGGGTGACTCGTCATAATTGATGAGAATTGAAGGAGAATGTCCGCCCATCATTTCGTGACCTAAGGCTTTAACGCAGTTGGCTTAAGCAGCAGGACAACGATCCGACACAAGCAAGTCACCTCTGAATGGCTCAAAAGAAACAAAATTAAGGTTCTGGAGCGGCGGAATCAAAGTCCTGGCCTGAATCTCATTGAGACTGTTGCCCTTAAACGGGCAGTTCATGCTTGAAAACTCTCCAAAGCAGCCAAATTAAAACAATTCTGCAGAAGAAGAGCAGGCCACACTTAGACTCACCACAAGTTATCATAACCGTTTGATTGCAATTGTTACTGCCAATTGTGGCACATTCAGTTATTAGGTTTAGGGGGGCAATTACTTTGCACTTTGGTGACACAAGTGTTGAATAAATCTTTATCTTCAATAAATAAATTTATAATTTTAAAGTATTTTATGTTTAATTTCTGCTGATTTTATCTAAATTTAACATTTAAATGAATGACAGGCAAATACTTTTGCACTGCACTGTAGATGCTTCTGTTTTATTGTGATGCCATAAATTGATCAAGTTCCTCAATTTTAATGTGAAATAGGATATGTATTGTAATTTGAAGCAATAGCACAATTTGAAGAACACAAAGATGAGAAATGATCTGACATATTTCAGATTCTGTAATAACCAGATAATGAGTGACGCAAAATACCCAGTGTGGAGCCGCTTTACAACATTGAGCCATGCGCACAAAACTGTCCCTGGTCCAAAAACGTGTTTCATTTATGTTTACTGAAGTGCAAATAGGCTGAAGCATCCTCTACAGAGAATAAACTACACTATATATATATATATTGCACTACTTAATCTACTTAATTAATGTTGGCTGCTGCTCCAAATTGTTACACGCTCTGTGTTTGTGTTACACGGTCCACATTGGTCTACACGCTGTTACATGCTCAGTGTTGTTTTATGCTGGTCTATGTTACGTTACATACTCTATGTTACAATGTTCACCTATGTTATGTGCTCATATATATATATATATATATATATATATATGTGTGTGACGCCACACAGGGGAGGGATGAGGAGAGAAACAGCAGTCAGAGAAGAAAGTGAGTCAGAGGGAAGTTATTCCACATGACGTGATCTAAAAAGAGGAAACTGACAGTAAATGTTGCTGAAATCTGACCGAACTGGACTTTATTTGATCTGATGTTCAGTAAATGTTGTTGAAATCTGACCGAACTGGACGTTATTTGATCTGATGCTCAGTAAATGTTGGTGAAATCTGACCGAACTGGACTTTATTTGATCTGATATTCAGTAAATGTTGTTGAAATCTGACCGAACTGGACTTTATTTGATCCGATGTTCAGTAAATGTTGGTGAAATCTGACCGAACTGGACTTTATTTGATCTGATGTTCAGTAAATGTTGTTGAAATCTGACCGAACTGGACTTTATTTGATCTGTTGTTCAGTAAATGTTGTTGAAATCTGACCGAACTGGACTTTATTTGATCTGATGTTCAGTAAATGGTGTTGAAATCTGACCGAACTGGACTTTATTTGATCTGATGTTCAGTAAATGTTGGTGAAATCTGACCGAACTGGACTTTATTTGATCTGATGTTCAGTAAATGTTGGTGAAATCTGACCGAACTGGACTTTATTTGATCTGATGTTCAGTAAATGTTGGTGAAATCTGACCGAACTGGACTTTATTTGATCTGATGTTCAGTTCGACTGTATAAGATGCTGATATTCCTACTCGGCTACTTCAGTAAACAGTAAACGGCACTGAGTCACGATGCAGGTCAGACGTTATGATGTTCTGGACCTTCGATTGAGGAGGTTTTCTCTAACCGGACCTTATTGGATTTTAATTAAAGACCCCTGCTCTAGTGGCTCTTCGCCTCCTTCTACGTACATTTCTCAGCAGTTCTAGTACATCATCCAGTTATTAACAGCATTAACACTGCGTTACATCATGCTCATTTCCCAGTATGAGCTATACTGTAACTGGAGAAGTGAAACAGTGGAAGTTCTCAATTTAAGATGCAGCAAAAACTGTCATCTGAGGTAGAAGAGGGAAGGAAGGGGAACCGGTCAGTTGGGGGCTTGTGGGCCTGGAGCTGTGAGCACGCATTCTAACTGCGGCAAGGAAAGGGTCGTTTCCTCTCACTTCCACCGCTCCGGCTGTTCCCTCAGCACGCCTCGGAGGACAATAATCACCTGATCTAAAATGGGACGGAAGGCGGGGTTTGGTTTGTTCTTTCATCTGGTGCGGACAGCAATTACTGGGAGATAACTGTGATGTGGCTTAGATAGAGGCTCCTGAGGAACAACGAGGCGGCTATCAGAAACATCCAGTGGGCTCAGCACTTTGTACCCAGACGGCAGGAGCAGGACCAGGAGAACTCATTTCTCTGCGAATTTCTCTACGAGTGCTGTGTGGAAGTTAAGGAAAATGAGGGAACAGCAACAACGACGCTGTTGCCTTAAACTACACGGGCCTGTTTGTCAATTCCACACTCGTAATTACATATTAGTTTCATAGTGGCTTCAAATTAGTCACAGCGGTCACTAAATAATGAATGTGGAACGAAAAGCCTGGAGTTAGAAGTTCTACAGGGTTTTTAAAAAAAGGGCTTTAAGCATTTAGCAGTTACTGCCACCACAATGAGTCAAGCTCCTTTCTTTTATTAATGCAGCATTTTTACACATACCCCGATCGGCCATAACATTCTGACCACCTCCTTCTCCACTTTATCAGCTCCACTGACCGTATAGCTGCACTCTGTAGTTCTACAGTTACAGACTGTAGTCCATCTGTTTGTCTGATAATTCGTAACCCTCTCTTTCCCTGTTCTTCAGGGTAAATTTCCTTTTAGACATAACTGTTCTTTTTCTGGGCGGGACGGTGGCGTGGTGGGTGGCGCTGTCGCCTCACAGAAAAAAGGGTCTGGGTTCGATTCCCCGGCCGGTGAACCAGGGTCCGCTCTGTGTGGAGTTTGCATGTTCTCCCCGTGTCTGCATGGCTTTCCTCCCACAGGTCCAAAGACATGTAGTCAGGCCAACTGGAGTGTGTGTGTGTGTGTGTATGTTTGTGTGTGTTTGTGTGTGTGTGTGTGTGTGTGTGTGTTTTATTTTGCTGTCTGCTCAAACAGGTACAACATTATAAATCTATAAGTGAACCGCTGCCCTCTTGAGGTTAAGCCATTAACTCACTCTGGGTTGGATAACGCTTTGTAAACATAACGGAAACATCTAAGACGTAAATATTTGTCAACAATGTTTTACTGTCAACATTATACATGTCATAACGCCAAAACTTTGACATCACTAGTTTTACCATAAACATTCTACAGTTTAAAAGTTATTTTTCTGCATAATACTATACTATAAATTCTGCATAATAAAATCTTTAAGAAGGACCATATTAATGATATTTCTGAGATAAAGAAATATCTAAATGATCTAAAATCTATTTTCTACAACCTATTCAGGGCAGATATATACATGCAGGGTGTTCAGTCCCCAAAGAAAACATATTTTTCAGATTTAGTTCTATTTTACATTAACATTAGGTATAAAAACTCCGTTATGTAGGTTCGCTGAGGGTTTTGAACAGTAAACAAAATGGCCATTTTTGTAGATACTGCGACGTCTGGTTCCTATCACCACCACTGTAAGACAATCTGAGCCAAGGATTTTTTTTGCGATTAATCATTTCACGTCAAACCACTCGAAAAGACTTCATTCACGTATCGCCAAATCGATTATGCAGAAGTTTTGAAGAAATGGTGGAATTCCCCTTTAATTCACGTAATTGGGTAATGAAGTGCTGCAGTACGTTAGACACACTCACACTGGTGGAGTCGGCGCAGCCGGCCGAAGTGCACGCCCTCAGTCGGTATGTGTACTCTTGGAAAGGCCGGATTCCTCCAGCATCAGTAAAGCTCTGCTCATTTCCGCGATAACGCTCCTGTCCGTCCCGCAGGATTATGTAGTGGCTGATCTCACCTGGAATGACACAAATACACACGTTAGACAGAAAGAGGAGGACAGGGCTTAATTTCCCATCATCCCTCCTCTCTCCCTGTGTTTCTCTCTTGCTTCTTATTCTGTGCGAGGAGGCGGGCGACTAAGTTCCACTGAAATCACAGCAGATTGGGTGTGAGGCGTCTGATTAAAGAGCAGAATGAAGTCCTAATGAGCAATCAACATGTTTCTTTACATATTAAGTGGTCCAGAAGTTCCTCAAACGGAGCTTGTTATTTCTACTTAGCGCCGTGTTTATGCGCATGTGAATTTGGGTATTCATAAATTATTCCGCCACACGATGCAGATTAACAACAGTAACCGTGGCGTCTTCAGAGGCGCGGCGCCGCACCAATCAGTCTGATGCACTTCGCCCCAGCCGCTGTGTTATTATCAGAGGCAAAAAGGGTTGATTCCAGTTTATTGTAGAAATGAGGCTAAACGTACGGAGTCACGACGCAAGCACAGATTAGCCAAACTGGCATCCTTCGTGATTAAAGGCCTAATCAGGAATTCCGTGTAAGTAACTTGCAGGCACTTTCTAGCACAGCAACAATGACGACTTTCGAACATAAAAACAATGGCTTTGCTGAAACTGCCAACATCGGAGACCACACTCCATTTAGGTGCAGAGCCTTTACGTACAAATGATTCCACTTCCAGCATTCGAAACCAGTCAGAAGGTCAGGGTCTCGGGGTTGGGGGGGGGGGGGGGGGGGGGGGGTGCTGGAGCCTATTCCAGCGGTCATCGGGCGGATGGCAGGATACGCCCTGGACAGGTTGCCAGTCCATCGCAGGGCAGACAGACAGACACTCACACACTCAGACCCAGGGGCAATTTAGCACGTCCAGTTGGCCCGACTGCATGTCTTTGGACTGTGGGAGGAAACCGGAGAACCCGGAGGAAACCCACGCAGACACGGGGAGAACATGCAGACTCCACACAGCGAGGACCCCGGTCACCCGGCCGGGGAATCGAACCCAGGCCCTCCTCGCTGTGAGGGACAGCGCTACCCACCACGCCACTGTGCCGCATCAGAAAACAAGCAATATATATATATATATATAAAAATAAATATATAAAACCCACATTTTTCAGTGTTTAGCCTTCATTACAGCTTCCACTCTTCTCTGGATGCTTGGATTCCATTATTCACAGTAATATCGCAGGGATATTTTTCCACACCTCCAAAGTTCAGTCTCAGAAGCTGGTTGAGTTGTATTTTCTGCTTTTCATGATTCAAGAGATCCCAAATATATTCACTCAGTGCTGGACAGTAACTGAGTATCTGAGTAACTGAGTATCTGAGTATCTGAGTAAATGTAATTAGTTTCTGTACTTTAGTATTTTTGGTGTATCTGTACTGAAGTTTCTCCGTTCTGGGCGACTTTTTCCTTTCACTCCACTACATTTCAGAGTCTAATATCCGACTTTTTCCTCCTACATTTTGAGAAATCTGTCGTTCCTTTTGGTTTCTGTGTGTATAAAAACGTAACATGTCAAAACGAAAGAAGCGCAAAGCCAGAGCACCAATCAGGGCCCAGCGGTCACTTTGTTTAGAGCTGGTTTTGACCTGTTGGTCATACCGACCCAGTGCAGCACGCGGTTCAACGTCAGCGCAGCAGCGTAAAACTTTGGGAGAGTCTGTTCAACATAAATGATGAACTAACCTAACTTTGTGTAAATAGAGCTCAATATAGAAATATGTCCACATATGCAGTCGAGACTGACGCGGCTTTTTTCTGAATTTCTACAAACACCATTTCATTTTATAGTAAATGAGTTTGGGCTGGTTTATGTTTATGAACAGACGCCTACAGATCAACATAGTAAAGGAGCTCATCTGTGATCCTGAGTTTAAAGCCAGTTTTTATTCAACTTAAACTTGGAACTAAGTTGTAAATAAATCTGAAACTGAAACTTTGCTTGTGTGTAAAAAGTGATTTCAGAGCCACTCGGTTCTCCCTGATGGAAACTGTTTACCTTCAGTGTTTTGTGCTTCTGATCATTTTAATAGACGTCAGCGTCACTAATTAATGACGTTCTATTAAAAGACTGGTTTACCAAGAGAGACGCTGGAGGACTTTCACCTGAAATGAGTTCATGAAGCCAGTCTGGTTATAAAAATGATAACAGGGCATCAGAGCCAGAATTACTCTTTTAGTACTTTTACTTTATACTTAAGTACATTTGAAGGGAAATACTTTAGTACTTTTACTCTTACAAAAAACTTGTAATTTAACCAGGAGTGCCCAAACCTTCACTACCAATACTACATCAACTGATAGTATTTGAAATAAATAAATAAATAAATAAATAAATAAATACATACATACATAGCCTTTTATGATATTAAAAACTTAAATTCTCAATTTTGAGCCAAGTGTGCAATAATTCAGGCGTGCAGTGTGTATAAGCTTCTATTATCTATTACCCATATAGCCTTATAAATATAAATGAAAACACTGAGCTGGTTGTGTAAGTAATTGTGTTGATAAGCTACCACCTCATAACTATTTATTATTATTATTAAATATTTAGGGAAAGTGATTATTACCATTAGACCTGAATGGTGGGGACCAGTCGAGTTGGATGACGTCATCACGGATGCCCACACGGCTCCAGCGTGGAGGTGGGACTCTTTCAGGCACGTCCTCTTTTGTGGTGACGTGGGAGGCGGGGCTAAAGGCACGGCCGTGTCTGTTCCACGCCCCAACCCTGTACTCGTAGCGAGTGTAGGGCTCCAGCTCTGTATCTGTAACACAACAGCAGTAATGTTCACACACACACACACACACACACACACACACACACACACACACACACACACACACACACACACAACAGAGGACATAATATACATAAAACAGAACATGTGCACACATGGCAATAATCTATTCTAGTGCTGGATTAGGCCGTATGTGATACAGGCCCTTTATGATGCCACAGGAGGGCGAGGAAGCATCCACACTAAAACAAGGCTTTGCTTTCAAGAGTGGCCAGGGACCTCCCTGTTTACTGCCATGCTTTTCTTTATCGGTGCAACAGCAGTGTGCTGTAAATGTGTGTCTGTGTGTGCGGACGGGGAGTCGTGGGTGTAAATCACTGAGATGGGTTTTGTGGGATGTAGCACGTTGCTGGAGTTAGGCTGGCGGCTTACGTCAGAGCAGAGAGCAGAGTGCTTGGTTGCCGTTCTCTTGAAACTAATACACTGTAAAACTCTAATACACTCAATTACAAATACAACCCCGTTTCCAAAAAAGTTGGGACGCTGTGCAAAATGCAATGATGGGCAAATCATTTAAAGCATGTTTTTCATTAAAATAGTACAAAGACAACTCATCAAATGTTGAAACTGGGAAGATTTTATTGTTCTTTTAAAAAACATTTGCACATTTTGAACTTGATGCCATCAACATGTTCCTGGTGGTTGATTGGCAGCAGGTCAGTAATGTGATTGGGTATAAAGAGCAGCTCAGAGAGGCGGAGTCTTTCAGAAGTGAAGATGAGGAGGGGTCACCACTCTGTGAAAGACTGCACCATCAAATAGAGCAACAGGTCAAGAAGAACGTTCCTCAACATAAAACAGCAAAGAGCTTCTGCTTTTCATCGTCTGCGGTGCAGAACATCATTAAAGACTCAGAGAATCTGGAGAAATCTCTGTCTGTGAGGGACGAGGCTGAACACCAGTATCTGCTGGCCGTGATCTTTGGGCCCTCAGGCAGCACTGCATTAAAAACAGACATGGTTCTGTAGTGGAAATCACTGCATGGGCTCAGAAACACTTCTGAAAACCACTGACTGTGAACACAGTTCATCACTGCATCCACAAACGCTGTTAAACTCTAAAACACAAAGAAGAACCCAAATATAAACAGGACCCAGAAACGCTGCCACCTTCTCTGGGCCTGAGCTCATTTAAAATGGACTGAGGGGAAGTGGAAAAGTGTCCTGCGGTCCGACGAATCAACATTTGAAGTTCTTCTTGGAAATCATGAACACTGTGTCCTCCGGGCTGAAGACCACTCAGCTTGTTATCAGTGCTCAGTTCTAAAGCCAGTATTCATGATGGTTTAGGGGGGCATTAGTGCTCATGGCCTGGGTGACCTGCTCATCTATGAATGTATGTGTTTTTTTAAGGCATATATTAAAAAAAATACAAATCTGTTTCAGCATTTGTTGATTTGTCATCTTTGGGCTACTTTCAATGAAATGATAGGGTTTAAATTATTTGCAAGTCATTGCATTTTGTTTTTATTTATATTTTGCAGAGTGTCCAAACTTTTTGGAAATGGTGTTGTATTAATAATCCTAAAAATTTCAGTAAATGATCATTAACCAATCTCAGATTTGAAAAGAAAAATAAAAGTCCTCAATAATATTCCAAACTGAATCAAGAGCTACGAAATCTTCATCTCTGCCTGATGAGGATGGTGTGCGTGATTCAGACCACAAGGTGGTTGACAGTGGTTTAGTGTAAAAACCCCACGAGAACAGCTTTTATTTTCTGGCAGAAGTTGGACTTCGGAGTTCAACACGCAGCGGCTGCAGTAAGTGATGCAAGTAGGATTTGGGCTAATTATCCACACACCATTAACACTTGCTAAAGAATAATATGGCTAGTCTGGCTACTTTGTCAAGCATGGTGGGCAGTAATGAACCCAACACCATTCGCCAAACTAAACAGGCTGTAAGAAGCTTTACAGACCGGCTGGAACAGAACAACATTAATACTGATCTGGACAAACTGACCAAACTGAGCTGAACCTGATATTGGCTCAGTTTTACGGCTCAGTCTGATTTGGTCCGACTCTGAACATCAGACACGTCTGGCGAATGGTGTTGGGTTCATTTCTGGCTGATTCCAGGTTGTTCAGCTGTTCTTCTGTCACAGCTGCCAACTGAAAAGCTGCTCAGTGGAGACGACAGTTTGGGAATTTAGTGTAAGGAGCTGGAGAACGAACTGCCGGCTGAGCGGCGAGTGGGCGGAGCTCGTTACTCTGACGTAGCAACGAGCTGCTCGTTAAGGAGCTATAATTAGGAGGAAGGAGCTGAACATTAAAACATATTAAAGCCGCGTTCACGGCCAGTTTATTCATTTCTTACTGTATTTATTTAACTGCTGTATTAAAGCAGTAGAGACACTCGAGGAGGGAGTTATCACCAGTAACATCACGGCTGGGATGATCTACGTCTTCCCAATAATCCGTTCATGTCGGAGTCTATAGCTAAACGCATGGACAGGACTACAGAGTAATCTGACAGCCCCTTTAATGCTGTCCTAAACAAACTCCCAGAATATGGTACGTAGTGTCTGCCTTAGAGGAGTCATCAGAATTCAGAGCTTATGTTGTGGTATTAAAAGCTCTAACGGTCTACAGGGCACGTGTTACAGACTCCGTGTTGGTTTAAAAAATGACTGGCGTCTATTTTGGCAGAAGTGATTAAACAGATTTCACAAAGCACAAAGAAGTTGAGTCTGTGGTTCAGACATGACCACCAACAGAACTGGCGGGCCATATTGCTGGGTCTGGGGAGCTGATCTCTGCTCTGCGCTTCTCTGAGCGCTCTCAGTGCCACTCGTCGGCGGGGTGCGGGTACGGGGGCGCGGGAAACATCTGGAGGCGCGTGGGGCCGCGACAGCTTTAGACGCCTGTGCCCAGATGGCAGCACAGCACTGACTAGAATCACTCTCCTCACGCCAGCCAGCCCCCCTCAACTCCTGCATTAGTCTTGATTAAACAGACGCAACTAACCAAATAAATAACGTGCCGAAAAAGGCGCATGCAGGCTCCCCCCATCGGCCAGACGCATAAAGGCAGAAGCCGATGCTCTACAGTCTAAACCGATGACTTCCAACTTTGGTCCTGTAGAACAGAAACAGCTCGTTAAAACGGATTTCTAATATTACCGCATAATTAAATTGTTAAGATGTAGACAAAGTCATTCAGAGTGGTTTGACATGAAATAGACCAGGACTGTTCACAACGTTGGAGACAGGAAACAAACGTCCGGGATTAATGAGTCTAAAAGCTATATTTCAGCAGATTGTCAAGAAATCAGTCGGTACCACTTTAGATTAAGTCTCAAATAACTGTGTAGTTACACATTAATAACATATTTAACAACACTAACGGCTGATTATTTGATCAATGTTACAGATGGATTACAGCAGTACAGCCTGTGTAACAAGATAACTATCACATCACTTTAATCGCCATTCATTATTACCACTAACTGCACTGTACCTATATAACCACTGAAGGTGCTACACACGTGTAATTACACACGGGGAACTACTGTAATCCAGCTGTAACAGTGAATAAACATTAGTAGCTACAATGTTGTTGCATAAGTTGTTCACATATAACTACACAGTTATTAGAGACAATATAAAGTGGGACCAGTCAATGTTTTTTTCTATAAAGAACAATTTCATAAACCATTCTGAAGGATTTTATTTACACCTCGAGGCTTGAATTATGCAGAATTGTTTTAATTAGTGGAATTCTCCTTTGAATAGCTGATTAAAGGTTAAATCAGGTGTAAAATATGCAGGGTGGGGTTCTCCGTTAACCAGGGCTGGGAACTGGTGCTGCAGATAAACACAACTGAGCTTCCTCTAAAGAAAGAGTCACGTCAGAGTCAGAGACCACCTTTCATTAATCCAGCCTAAAAGGCCTTCATTTTCTGGAGGTCTTTCTGAGGTTAGATGTATTATTTAATCTTCTGAGAATACACCTGCACAAGGAGGGCAAAAGCCAGAGGACAATAAGTGAAAAAAAAACAGGAGATTCCAAAACCGGAGTTCGGAAAACGATGAAATCATTTACAGTAAATAGGACTTGAAGCTTTAATCTTAGAGAGACAGGAGAAAATCCAGCTCCACACTCCGAGAACTCGACTACGGGTCTGAAGAAACATGTAGCTGTCAAGAAGCCGTTACTGAGGAAAGGAAGAAAGTTTGCAAACGAAGCTGCTGGTGTTCTCAGAAAGGACTGACCGCCCCAGAGGCCGGACTTCAGCGTCACCGAATGTGTTTGGGATTATTTGAGGCGTAGAAGCACAAAATGCAACCAACTTCTAAGGCTGAACTTCCGGAAAAATATCTGCGCAGATTCCTGTGAAAAACTGAACGAGAGTCTCGCGAAAAGAGAAAAGGTGGACACAGTAAATACAGCGGAGACTGACTCACTGACCAGAACTCAGATAAATAGAGAGAGATTTCTGACTCTGTGCACAGCTGTACGTCCTAATATAACATCAATTAAAAGCTCCGATTTAGATTAGAATTCCCACTTTGTGAACAAATTTCTCTGACGAACTGAAAGCAAGTCTCCTGAGAAGAATAGGCGCTATAATAAAGAGCAGACACAGCAAATACTGGCAAAATACAGTGAGTTGTCAAGTCTACTGTGTACTTTTCTCGCTCTTTCCCAGATGCTGAAAAATAATAAATAAGATATTTATGGGTCATTTTGATTGGAAATTAAATATGAAGGCTGGTCTCTGACTTTGGTACAGTACCGTATGCTAGTTTATAACAGCGGCACGCGATATCTTAAAATAATTATCACAATGTTTTTATGTGAAAATATGAAAAATAATAATAATAATTACTTCATTAGAAATGTAGCAATCTCGCCCACCACTGCTGCTGCAGCTGCTGTCTATAGTCTCTGCCTATTATTTGATATTCTTTGGAAAGTAAATTAGACCAATCTAGTTAATCAACTCTCTCTCTCTCTCAACATGAGCGATAATTGATAATCCATAATCAGCTCTGGCTTATCAACGCTGGCATTCAATTACATCTCCCCACTGCCCAGCCATAGTTTAGATTAGTTTAGATTAAACTTTGTCATTGTACAGATTTCAGGTACAGAGCCAATGAAATGCAGTTAGCACCTACCCAGAAGGGCACAACATAGTATTATTTACATTATAAAGTGCAGAAGGATGATATATAGTGGTAATAAAATATAGATAATAAAATATAGATTTATATATATATATTTATATTTACACACACACACACACACACACACAGAGTGAGTGGAGAGTGTACGATGAGGCAGTAATGTCCTGTGAGAACAGCTGCTGTCGGATGAAAACCTTGTATGTCCATTTCTGTCATTTTTATTTTTTGACATAATTTTAAAACGCCTGTTTCTCTTTACATTGTGTGTAAATTTCATGATGATTGGTCCAAAAGAAACGGCCTGAAATGACTTGGAAAGACGTCTGGTTCCATTGACTTACATTACAAGTAAAGTAGGTTTTTTCCTTCTCCTGTAAAGTTAAACTTTTAGAGACACAACAACAAAAGCACTTTGTACTCCTCCAGAATGCCACCACCAACATCAGCACCATTTGGGAGTTTCTGGCTTGAATACCTGTAAAAATGTATCTGTTTGCCATTCCGCTGTAGACAAGCTCCTCAGGGGTTGGGCAGAGCTGGCCGTGGGCCGTGGCTGAGGGCGCTGGAGGTGCTTGAGGTGAGCTGCTGGGAATGCGAGTGGCTGATGGGGCGTCTGGCTCGCCCGGCACCCAGGTACAGATGAACTGAGCAGGGTTCAAATCACACGAGCCGCAGTACGCCCCCGAGGCGGAAGACGCAGGACAGAGGACGCTGGGACGGCACTTCTCCTGAAAGACGCACACACATGCGTAAACACACACACCACACACACACACACACACACACACACCACACACGCTCATTAGTGACAACAGTCATCAGATAACTGTCGGGTGTCAAACTACCCCGGCCTGCGGGTGTGCGCAAAGCCCTATGCCTCAATGAATAGCGCGGATGCCCCTTAATGACATAATTACAAGTTAATGACCGCCACCCCGGTTTGCTTTTCTTCACACTCTCTCTTTGGCTGGCGAGCTCAAGCTGGGTGCAGTATGTGCCCGTGTTACAGAGAGCAAATCTGATTAATGAAGTGTGAGTGCGAGCTCCCGCTTCCTGACGAGATGAGCACATACATCACGCCTCTCCGTCTCATGGTTCTCACCTCTGCCTCACTGTGTGGCAACTTAAAGGAACACTTCAGGACTGCCGAGCTAACTTAACTTCAGCACTGTCCTGTGAGTATTTCATTAAAAACATTATCATTACCATTTCTGGTTAATCCCTAATGTACCTGGCCAGTCAGGATGTGTGCGTTTGCTTCTTTAGTCTGTAACAGAGCTGCAAAACTAGCGCATCCAGTAAAGGAAGGCAAAACTCAGCATTATTAAACATCATTTAAACCAGATTTCTAAATAATTACACACATCAAATCGGGCCGAGCTTTTGAGTGACCTCAAATAAGCTCAGGACGCCCACAGGACAGAGCAGGTACTATTTGGGTGGTGGGTCATTCTCAGCACTGCAGTAGCACAGTAACAAGTGTTAGTGCGTGTTGTGCTGGTACGAGTGGATCAGACACAGCAGTGCTGCTGGAGTTTTTAAACACTGCATCCGCTCACTGTCCACTCTATTAGACACTCCTACCTTGTCGGTCCACCTTGTAGATGTAAAGTCAGAGACGACAGCTCATCTGCTGCTGCACAGTTTGTGCTGGTCATCCTCTAGTCCTTCATCAGTGGTCACAGGACGCTGCCCACAGGACGCTGCTGGCTGGGTATTTTTGGTTCTCAGTCCAGCAGAGATACTGAGGAGTTTAAACACTCCAGCAGCACTGCTGTGTCTGATCCACTCAGACCAGCACAACACACACTACACGTCAACCACAACACACCACCACAGTCAGTGTTACTGCAGTGCTGAGAATGACCCACCACCCAAACAGTACCTGCTCTGTGAGGGTCCATGGGGGTCCTGACCACTGAAGAACAGGGTAACAGAGTATCAGAGAAACAGATGGACTACAGTCTGTAACTGTAGAACTACAGAGTGCAGCTATACGGTCAGTGGAGCTGATAAAGTGGACAGTGAGCATAGAAACAAGGAGGTGGACCTAACAAAGTAGCCAGTCAGTGTACGTGTTAAACTATAGCTTTCATTCACCATTACTAACCATAGCATTCATAACATACAGCTGTATGCAAAAATTCTCTGGTGACGTTCCGTTGATCTTTTTTTACTTGCTGCACATTTTTCAGTATCTATTCATTTATCTTAAAAAAACAAAGCAAAATAAAAAACGTCATGTTTTCTTCCTCAATATATTAAATACGCCAAATAAACAGCAATTGTGCACTAAAATGTGTCTCTATAGAAAATGCATTAACTTCTTTTCTCTTAGAAAATCAACAAAACATGCAATTTGACTAGAGGCACCCAAACGCTTGCACACGACTGAATATCATGCCAGTGCGGCTGCTGAGCCTCAGCTCTGCACCTTAGACGATCATACTGAGCTCCTCGAGTGGCGTGAGGAGGTTCGTAAGCAGTAAACTGTGCCGAGCCGCGGGCCTCCAGTGCCAGACCTGGGGGTCGGGGGTGTAAGCGGCTGTGTGGCTGAGTAACGACGCGCTTTACCTGAATGAGAACGCCGTGCGGGGCCGTGTCGGCGCACACGGTGTCGTGCGGGTTGAAGCCCGCTCCGTTACAGCACTCTTCATCCTGCTGAATCAGCTCCGTCCAGCAGCACTTCTGTGACACTGTCCTGTTCTCCAGCACATGCACCTTGGACTGCAGCTCTGGACCATGACAGCATACAGAGGTGGACGTGTTGATGTACTGCTCTCCACAGCAGGCCATTCCTACGCAACGCACACATATAACAGCAGGGCTCAGAAAGACGGCACAACCCTTTACAGGGGGATCGCAAGTTCGGTCCCCAGCAAAGCCACAGGAGTCCAAAACCCTGTAGTGGCGCAAGGGCCTACCTAGTGAGGAATTGGTCATGAATAAAATGGCAGAAAAATTGGTTAAAAATAAATATATAAATAAGTCAAATGTATAAAGAAATGCAGAAATTTAAAAAAAATATTAATGCACCACACGCACTTATTTAATCCACTAAATATAAAGCTTTTTAACTGGATTACAGTCATATTCTCAATACGATCTGCTATATTTATCATTTATAAGTGCTGGAGATTCAAAATGATTAGTCGGCAATTTGATTAATTCTCATGGTGATGATGCACATTTGTGGTCTGATGAGTAGAGAAATTTACTGACTTATATTTCTTTACCAAGACGTTTACAACACTAATACAGCCGTTTTATTCGTTTTCCAAAATCATGGTGAAATAGTGGTGCACCGGAAGAAATTTAGGGACCAACAGCTCCCTGCATGTATCCCTCTGTGATGAACATATGCATAACTATTCCATTTAATGCCTGTCTGTGGGGGAAACTCTTCAGACGTCTGGTTCCCATCACCACCACTGTAAACAAGTCAGACTTGCTAAGTTTTTCTAGAACAGAGCGTTTCACATCAAACCACACAATGACTTTATTACATCATAACCATTTAAATTATGCAGAAATTTTATTAAATGGCCAACTTCCCCTTTAAGTGGATCTTCAGAGAGAGAGAGAGGGAGAGAGAGAGAGAGAGAGGGAGAGAGAGAGTGAGTGAGAGAGAGAGAGACAGAGAGAGAGAGAGGGAGAGAGGGAGAGAGAGAGGGAGAGAGGGAGAGAGAGAGTGAGTGAGAGAGAGAGAGAGAGAGGGAGTCAGAGAGAGGGAGAGAGGGAGTGAGTGAGAGTGAGTGAGAGGAAGAGAGAGAGAGAGAGAGAGAGAGAGAGGGAGTGAGAGAGAGGGAGAGAGGGAGTGAGTGAGAGTGAGTGAGAGGGAGAGAGAGAGAGAGAGGGAGAGAGAGAGAGAGAGAGAGAGAGAGAGAGAGAGGGAGTGAGAGAGGGAGTGAGTGAGAGGGAGTGAGTGAAAGAGAGAGGGAGAGAGGGAGTGAGAGAGAGGGAGAGAGGGAGAGGGAGAGAGGGAGTGAGTGAGAGGGAGTGAGAGGGAGAGAGTGAAAGAGAGAGAGTGAAGGAGAGAGGGAGTGAGAGAGGGAGTGAGAGGGAGAGAGTGAAAGAGAGAGAGTGAAAGAGAGAGGGAGAGAGGGAGTGAGTGAGAGGGAGTGAGTGAGTGAGAGAGAGAGAGTGAAAGAGAGGGAGAGAGGGAGTGAGAGAGAGGGAGTGAGAGAGAGGTGAGAGAGAGGTGAGAGGGAGAGAGTGAAGGCTCGATCCCCAGAGCCGACAGTCCATGACTGAGGTGTCCTTGAGCAAGACACCTAACCCCCAACTGCTCCCCGGGCGCTGCGGACAGAGCTGCCCACCGCTCACTGCCCCCTTGTGTGTGTGTGCTCACTAGTGTGTGTGTGTGGTGTTTCTCTGCAGGGATGGGTGAAATGTGGAGGTGAAATTTCCCCGTTGTGGGACTAATGAGGGTCTTTTCAGTCTTTTTACAGTCTTCTCCTGTATGTTTACCATGATACAGCTGATACTCACAGCCCAGCTTTCAATGCAGTTTCTTACACATGCGGAGACAAAAACACGCACAATCATTCAAACAATGAAATGGGGCTGAACTGGCGACAGCTGTGGGGCTACGTTTCTGACCAGCCTGGTCAGCTGGACTGTGCGGTGCGGGATGAGGACAGGAGACGAGAAAAGGATGTGGTCAGCTGAGGGAAATCAAAAACGCTCTGCCCGTCTTTCCCCATCAGCCGTCACTTACTCACACCCATCACCCGCGTCTTCTCCCGTTATCTTTAAAAGCATCGGTACTTTCAGAGCAGCACCCGACTCACTTTCCCTGCTGCACGAGACACGAGGTCTGGACACAGTATTCACCACTGCAGCCTGGCGGGTCTGATGTGCTTGACCCTCTATTGCTTTATCTTAACTTCACTATAAAGCAGTGATATAAAATCAGTGTTTTCCCATTTAATTGTGAAAAAAGGGCCTTTTATTTTGAAAGGGCAAATATTTTATGACATCACAAGACCAGGAGTTCTTAGTATGATGATGTTTTTACCATTCGATCCAAATCCAAACGAAGTTGTATTTGTTTTCAGTATTTGGAAGTTCTGGGTCGTAAATTTCACTAAGAATAAGTTTGATTTGTTTGGTCTTGTTTTCAATAAAAATGTTTTTGGAGAAAAATTATAATTTTTATTAATTATTAATTAATTTATTAATATATAGTTTTTCAGGTTTTTTGGTGCTGTGGTACGACTGAGCATTGTTACGAGTTATTCCCAAATGTAAAATAAATAAATAAACCAATCAAATATTTCCATTATGTCAGCAAACTTAAATAAGGAACGGCTGGTGTGGCCAGACGAGACTTTTCTGTTGTTTCTTTACCTAAAATGTTAATTACTGTGTAACGTGAAAGGGGTAAAGACGCTAAACCCAGCCTGACGCAATCAAACATGATGAGGATAAAATAAATACATAAATAATTTTACTGATCATTTGGCTTCACTAACACAGAGTCACTGTTATGATGAAACCCTGGATTCCCAAGATGATCAACTTTCCTAACTTTAATTCTAAATAAAGGGGAATTTTTCTGCATAATAAAGTCTTTCAGAGTGGAGTAATAAATGCGCTGCTCTCTGAAAACTCGCCGAACCAGATGTCTGAAGAAGTGGAAGGGCCTACATTTCCCTGTATTTTCTCTCTTTTTTCCATGGTTTTAAGGTCTAAATCACAAAATCTGTGATTTTATGTACCAAAAATGGTCATAATTCATTTTTGTCAGTGCCTTTAAGACTGAAGAGACGTATGAGTTCTGTTCTGACAGCCTTGTACTGCACAAAAAAAAAAAAAGATAAAAATTATTATTATTCACATGTCACTGTGAATGGGCGGGGCTAAACAGGTGGATATATGCAAATGAGCTGATTCTGGCGACGTCACAGAAGCAGGCTGTGTTTGTAGCTTAGTTTCAGAATCCGTGGACTGGCTAGACAAACGTACATCCTGAAACTTCAACAATATTTCCGTATTACTTCAAGCTCCTTCAATAAAAAAGTGAGAGAATTTCACTTTTCCATGCTCTGGGCCTTCCAGTGCCTCTAAAAGCTCCACCACAGAAAGTTATTACATGAAATGGCTATGAATCCGCGGCCTGATGGCTCAGAATTAAGGTTTTGGCCTTAAATATGTTTTTCTAATCAATTCATGACGGACAGGAACACGACAATGTAAAACAGTCCCAAAAGAAAACAAGTGTTTAGATTTATCACCGTTTTACCAATATTGTAAAATAAAACGCGTGCAGACTCATGGAACAGTAGGGAGAGTAAACGAAACGGCTATATTAGTGTTGTAGATGTCGTGACTTCTGGTTCCCATCACTGCCACTGTAAAGAAATCCAGGGTTCTCCAAAATGAACTGCTTCACATCAAATGTGTTCATGAATCTCAACATTTAACATTTTATTTCCCTTAAACAACAAATATGAGTTCAGAGTGAAATGCTTCAACTAATAAAGCTGCTCTCTATTTAATGCAGGACTAAGATCTAAAGCATCTTTCCTTCCATTACTTGTAAACACACAACAACATTGGAGCACCAGAATAAGCCCCTTTCTTAGCCTCTTCAGCTCCTCGGGACCACCGGTGGTCCCAAACCGCACTCGGTCATGTTCTTCATAACGTTCCTACTCCATAAGCTCCATTCAGAAGCTGGGCGTCGTGTGAGGCTGTAGCTCTTCTCTCCAGTCTAATAGACGGTGACGTCATTTTAAACCCTTATAATAAAAGAAGCTGAACTCAGTTTGTTTTTCTACTGAAAGTCGAGCCGTTTTTCCCCAAATCTGGGCTCTAAACTATAAACAGACGGCGTCTCTTCAGTGATCTGCTCTGGAAACATCACTTTTAGAGAACAACACAAAGAGCGGCGCAGATTTTTGGCTCTCAGCAGTAAATTGTAAACGTATAGTGAAATGTGGAGATCAGAAAACACACGTTCTGTTAATTTGAGGCGCTTTTACTAAATAAATAAATAAAAATTCATTTATTTCATGCAGTTACTGAATAATTTGCCTCCCGATTTGGTCAGAAAAATCCAGATGGACAAACCAAAACACACCCCGCAGATTACGAGGTTAAACCACCAGCACCTGCACACCCACAGGCATAACAGGCAAACTGGTAACAGATCAGAGTCGCGAGGCGACTCGAGCCAACATCCAGTTCTGACGTCCCTCTAACTGGAAGAGACTCACGGTTTATTTACTTGGGTAAACCATTGCTACCATAATTACCATCAAGCTGCAGTATGATAAATTGCTAATTGTTTAATATCCTAATCAGCGTTCATTCTTTGCACAGATAAACTGTGACAGCGCCATTAATTTAAATAGTAATTTCACTTAACGGCCAAAACGGCGGAGCAGGTTTTTACGCAACGCTTTCCGAGAGGGCTGCATCCATCACGGCTCTGCGGTGACATAAAGATGTCTGACGTGCACTAACTCACTTAGGGACAGCAGATGTTGCAGCGCTGTGTTCGGTGGCAATTCCCAGGGTGTATTACTTCAGCTCCAATGACTTGCAAATAAACAGCTCAACAATTTTTCCAAAATAGCTCCGCCGTCCCGCTCCTCTCACACGCCCACGTCCCCTCCTCTTCTGTACCCCGCTGCATTTTTTATGATGCTTCATCTGCAGCGCTGTGAACTCTGACACGGTGACCCCTTTAGCTGGGGAAGCTCCAGCATAATCGTTCTCCAGCCTTGACCTTGGCCTGTCAGATAAAACAATTCACCCTCCTTCATCTCTGCCCCTTTGTTTCGATTTCAGAAGCCGAACAGGCCGGGAGCTGGTGGGATATCTGCGGCGGACTGGGTAAACGTGCCGCCGGCGCGCTCTTTCTGCGCTCCCTTTCCTCCCGAGCACCCCGAAATGATTTTGCTAATCTTCAGATTTATGATGGATTTGCATACATTCATTAGAGCGCGAGTGAACGCGGCGAACATAAGGTGCTTAGTCTCCTGAATTAAGGTTCATTCGTTTAATGATAAGTAAATATTTAGCCCCGCAACGAACAACTGATAAAAATGTGTGCTGTGGCTTACACGAGCCTTTGGATACTAAAACTGAAACTTAGAACAAACGAAAGCACTTTTTATTTTTTATTTTTTTTGTTTTTTTTTTTTCACCCCCCCCCCTTTTTTTTTTTTAAACTCGCTGAATACATTAGCGCCACAGCCAGACACATTTTTCAAAGTCATGATCAGAGAGCACACAAGGACTTTGCTGCCTTTATAGCCCCCAGTTAAAGGAAAAAAAATACATCTGACAAAAGTATCAAACGACGGCTTTAAAAAAAAAAAAAAGCGTTGGTCCACCGGTGTATTTTTATTCATTTATTTATTATATACTCAGCCCTCCTGTGGGAGCCATGAGGAGAAATTACATGCAATTGACTTTCTTCCGCCAAATCAGATCCCACATGGTCCCTGTCCCTGTGTCTTTGGCAATATGTATTTTATCAAGCGGCTGCATTAACAGATGCGTCTGACAGAAAGTGCTTGGGTGGCAGGAATGCTCTTTCACCGCTCTTTGGGGAATTTGAGAGGTAGAGGAGGGAGAAAAAGGGAGAATCGGCTGCGTTTATGTGCTTCTTTCTCCTGAAAATACGCTGATTACGCTGCACAGTTGTGCGCATAAAATCTTTAATGCGCAAGGCCGACACAAAAAATCGTAAAATCGGTCAAATCGGACCACAAAAAACACGTCTGTTGACGTGATGTGAGTATAAAAAGCATAGAGGACCCACTTCATGCTCGCCTCTCTGTGGATTATGAGTATAATGTGGCAGTTACTGCATCGTCCTGTGTGGAAACTAAGGCCTCACCAGGACGAACATTTTGGTCACTATAATGTAATCAAATTCAGAAGTTATCCAGTTGTAGTTAAACTGGGCTTTATTGACCGATATGACAGCTGTTCAACAAGAATTCCACCCTTTTTTCATTTCTGGATAATTCAGTCACTAAAAAAGGCCATTTAAAGCAGTTTTATGTGAAACGGTTCACTGTTGAGAAACACAGACTCTGCTTTACTCTAACGGTGACGGCAGGAATCAGAAGACGCAATGTCAACACATCGAAACACACTGACTTACTATCCAAGACCACCAGTGAACCTACGCGGAACAAAAACCTCGCATCTCCAAAACGCTGACTTTACAGGAGAAGGAGAAAACATACTTTACTTTCAATGTAAGTCAATGGAACCAGACGTCTTTCCAAGTCATTTTTGGCCGTTTCTTTTGGTCCATTCATCATGAAATGTACAAACAATATAAAGGCCAACATGCATTTTCAAATTATGTCAAAAACTGAAAATCGTCAAATATGGAGATACGAGGTTTTGTTCCGACAACAGCGACTTGTTTTCCGAGTTTATGTATGTAATGCTGATGAGAACACAGGAGTAAATATAGGAAATAAGCTTTCTTTAAGTATTACTTTACCTTAAAACACCCTGTATTTTTCTCTTCTTCATGAATGTGCTTTAAAAAATACACAACATACGACAAGCGCTCTCTTAACCATGCCATGCAACAGCTGACTCAGACGTCTGGTTCCCATCACCGCCACTGTTAACAGTTCTGACTCGGTAAGTTTCTAAAACAGAGCATTTCACACCAAACCCACTCCAGCTGACTTCGTTCAGATCTTAACAAACGGATTCTGAAAAATGGGTGGAATTCCCCTTCGACTGTGGCCAAATTAGATGGTCTGGTCTCAAATGACAAACTACCAAACTAATTCAACTCAAACAGCAGAAATATTTTGGAAATAGAGGAGTTTGAAGTTTGAAGCCACGTCAAGCCACTCCACACAGTCCCAAACAGTCCATGCTGCAAAAAAGCCAAATCACCTACACACATCCAGGTAACACACAGGTAAAATCCAGATCCACAAGTAAGTTGGAACCTGCGAATATGAAACTGAACAATAGTAATAATAATAATAATAATGATAATAATAATAATAATAAATCAAATTCACAAATGCGTAAAAACGCCATGATCATATAGAAAGGATTCTGAATGTATAAAAAAGATGTAAAGAAACGTGTGAATGTGTGAATCAGTGCTGCTCAAATGATTTACACTGTGCCGGATCATAAAATCACATGGAAAGTTTGAAGTTCCAAGCGTGACGGTACAAATCCGCGGATGCGTCTCCCTTTCAGTTTGCTTGAAGGTTTTTTTAACAAGTACGGATTTTTGACCGCAAACTGATGGACCGATAGGAAAGCTTGAACTGACCCGATCAGAAAGCGAGTCTGACTTCGCCAATCACGACCCTGACTGGTTGCGGTCAGTCCAAGCTTTGGTGAGCTGCTGTCCTGGCCTCTAATGGCGCTTTGACCAAAGGCACATGTGGACATATCGGTATCTGCAGTATGTGCATAATAGAACAGAAACTATGGACATAATGGGTCCTTCACATTTGACACATCTCTAATAAAGACTGAGTGCTGGGGCAGAGGATGCCTGGAGCTCTTAGCAACATTGTTGGACACTGTTAAGACCACATCTGACCGACAGCCGATTTGGTCCGACGCTGAAGATGAGACGACACTAAATTCCCAAACTGTCGTCACCACTGAGCAGCTTTTCAGTCGGCAGCTGTGACAGAAGAACAGCTGAACAACCTGGAATCAGCCAGAAATGAACCCAACACCATTCGCCAAACTAAACGGGCTGTAAGAAGCTTTACAGACCGGCTGGAACAAAACAACATTAATACTGATCTGGAGAAACTGACCAAACTGAGCTGAACCTGATATTGGATCAGTTTTACGGCTCAGTCTGATTTGGTCCGACTCTGAAGATCAGACACGTCTGGCGAATGGTGTTGGACAGACCACAACTGGAAACACAGCCATCAGTCTGAGACCATTCTGCCAGTCTAGAGGAGGATAAGATTCCCTTTCCTGGAAAATTATAAAAAGAGGGAAATCCAACGTACAACAGATCCTAGAGCCATTCTAGCTTAGAGGTCACTCTGCTACTGTTCCAACACAACCATCTACAAGGCAAACGTCTTCACCACCTGACCGAAGTCTGCGTGTAAACTCTGGCAGCCTCGATGTTTCTTATTTTGCCATTAGCAGGTGAGTCAATCCGCTCACAGCCCTCTTTCCCAAACGCAGTAATGGCTCAAGGATATTAGCGGCAATTAAAAAGGAACTTAATAGAAAAGCTGTAGTTAGGCGGACGTTTCTTAATCCGCTTGCTCCGCGCTCCATCTTCGCAAAGAGATCCGGGCTCAGGCATGTGGAATGATCCCCGGCCTGGCATTTGCATCTCGTCATTTGCGAGGAGGCAGTTTTGGCAGAACAATGAGGGGACATATGAGGCATGATTAAACGCTCCTGCTGTAACGAATGCAGCAGCTCATCTCTGACAGCAAAATGTTTAACTATCACCATCATTTCCACCGGCAAATGGTCATTGTGTCCTTGAGAACATATTTGATTATTACACTTCTTTTTTTTTTTTTTTTTTGGACATCAC
Organism: Pygocentrus nattereri; assembly: GCF_015220715.1. Taxonomy (NCBI): domain Eukaryota; kingdom Metazoa; phylum Chordata; class Actinopteri; order Characiformes; family Serrasalmidae; genus Pygocentrus; species Pygocentrus nattereri. Next base: position 984,462 of record NC_051220.1, on the reverse strand, counting down.
AGCCATTTTCCAGACTCACACACTTGCCGTCTCACACACACACACTCACGCGCTTTCACTTATTTGCACGCAAGCACACACTCGTGCACACACTCCCACAGCCGCTCTCTCAGCCCCAAAAGCTTTTAACACTTAAACAGTGCAAAATATTCAGATTTAACCTTGAGTGTTTGATATGGGCGCAGTGCTTTTAAGGACAGCTCTGCACACAGGCAGATATGAATGCAGCCTTCTAGCTGTGACTGAGCCGCCCGACGGAGGGAAGCCCCTATAATCCTAATACAAACTTTAAACAGCGTGGTTGGGATGGATATTGCTAACAGTGTTATGCAGCGTTTCACCCAATTAACGCCTTAACGCACATCATAACTTTAATCAATTTATAAACTTTAGCCTCAAACTCCTCGGGACCACCGGTGGGTCCAAACCGCACTCGGTCATGTTCTTCATAACGTTCATACTCCATCAGCTCCATTCAGAAGCTGGGCGTCGTGTGAGGCTGTAGCTCTTCTCTCCAGTCTAATAGACGGTGATGTCATTTTAAACCCTTATAATAAAAGAAGCTGAACTCAGTTTGTTTTTCTACTGAAAGTCGACCCGTTTTTCCCCAAATCTGGGCTCTAAACTATAAACAGACGGCGTCTCTTCAGTGATCTGCTCTGGAAACATCACTTTTAGAGAACAACACAAAGAGCGGCGCAGATTTTTGGCCTTCAGCAGTGAATTAAAAGCATATAGTGACATGTGGAGATCATAAAACACACGTTGTGATCATTTGAGGGGAACTTTTACAAAAAAATGAATAAATCAAATAAAAATTTGCAGTCATTTCATGCCGTTACTGAATCATTTGCCTTAAGATTTGGTCACAAAAATTCAGATGGACAAACCAAAATATACCCTGGTGAATAAGAGGTTAAAATAGATTCAGATTAGGTCAATATTCAACAAATATCTGCTCATGAAGCGACCAAACTCTCACAGCAATAGTCCACGAGAGGCCATGCATAACAGTGATTTCACCATTTTGCCCCTTATATGGCCACTACACACTGACCAGCAGTGACTGAATCATAAGCCTTAGTATGTTGTACGTAATACGCCGAGATTTTAAGGGGTTAAAGGGAAATTCTAGGGATTTAAATCTAATAATTTGAATAATTCAGTCTAACTTAGTTGTCGAGATGTAATCAGTCACTGAGTGTGGCCTGATGCTAAATTGTCCACTGTAGAGAAAAGTACAGACCATACAATGGCAGTGACAGGAGCCAGGGGCTGCGACGTCTACAGTGCAAATACAGCCTTTTTATTCACTACTGAAGAGCAAAACTACGTGTGTCTTCTGAGCTTTTAGACAGATATATAGAACTTTATTGATCCCGGAGGGAACCTGCAGTGTTTCAGTAGCAAGACATACAATTACACAGAAACTATGCTGAAAAATACGAGATAGTACAAGAGAAATAAAACAAAGTGTAAAAGTATCTATTTACATATTCACATGGCATGCGATGCTGACAGTGGTAGAACGTTCTCTCTGGGGACGACTTCGCCTTACACTGCCCAGCATATCTCACCCCGACAAACAGACTTAAAACACCTTTCAGGCCAAAATCTTTGAACTACTGTACAACAAAGTCTTAGACAACAGGCTTCATACTAGCAACCATTTCATATAATAACCTTCTGTGAGGGAGTTTGAAGCTTCGGAGGCATTAAATGCTTCAGATGTCTGGTTCCTATCGCCACCTTGTGAACTATTCTCACTCAAGTTCACGAGAGCGGTTCACGTCAAATCTCACTGAATGGTTTGTTTACACTTTAACCATTTAATTACACAGACGGCTTGTCAAACTGCCGGAATACACCTTCAACAACGTGTCCTGAGTGATGTGTTTACATTAATAAGTAGGAGCAAAGTACCAAAAGTCAGCATAACTGTCACACTTCACAGGCCTGGCAGTGACACGGAGTTCAATCTCGGAATATTTGAGGATTCAAACACCGGATGGCACCCTGGCACGCTTTGGAATGATGTCTTTAATAGTGACAAAGGAAATGAGTTTCACGTATTTCTCTCTTTCCTGTAAGAACTGTGATTAATACTTTTCCAGCTGACTGCATATTTCTTTTGGGATTTTTACTGGTCTTTACTGGCCTCAGCAGCATGTTTTGGAACTTAAGCAACGTCCAGGCAGGTTTTCAGACAGCTGATAGCTGTCTCCCACAATTCTGTCTCCCTCCCGCCGGCGTGCCACGACGCCTGACAGTGTGGAGTGTAATGCGTGATAGATCGCACTTTGGGGACCAGGTAATCACATTTCCCTCTGCCATCAGCTGGAGCCCCGCAGGACATCCTCAGAAACAAAAAAAAAAAAATCCCAGGATCCCATTTTCCCAATCTGGAGGAGCATACCCAATGTCACTGTGCTTCCGAACAGGACAAACTTACAGAAACCGAAGAGAAAACGGCTCGATCGCTCGGAATCACTAACGATGAACACTCTCTCCATCACGCGAATGATTTCCCTCCCTGAGAAAAGCAGAAATTCTACAGGAAGGCAGACTTTTCATTGACATTATGGCTGTGATGGTGTGTTTGTGAATAGAAAAGGACGTACAGCTCTGTGCAAAAGACAGAAATCCCTTTATTTAAGTTCTAGTCAAACAGCCGCTTATTATTATTATTATTATTATTAATCATTTTTCAGCCTCAACAGTATTTAATGTGTCCACCTTTCGTTCCAGCTCCCATTCCTTTTGAGAGACTTGCGTTCACTTTTCCACAGAAATCTGATATTTGTCCACAGCTCTGAAGTTCAGCTTCAGAAGTTGGTTGCATTTTCTGCCTCTCACGATCCAAACAATCCCACACATTCAAAGATGTTGAGGTCTGGACTCTGGGGTGACCAGTCCATTGTTCTGGCAACACCAGCGGCTTGTTCGATTCGCAGATTTCCTCCACCTTGAAGGCTACACTTCATTTCTGACTATAGTCCGGTCGTCTTCTCACAGAGGAAGGTGGACAGAACCACCTGTAGATTTTTTAAGATATGAAATTAGATTTTTTGTTATCTCTCAAAGATGTCCCCTTTCCTCCAGTTTTGGAAACTCTTATTACATTTAATTAAGTTGACTTTCCCGTTGATTAGGCAAGTGGATTATATCTAATCTCATGAAACATTAGCTTGTCCACTTTGGCTGGAAAGTAGCCTCAAACTCCTCGGGACCACCGGTGGGTCCAAACCGCGCTCGGTCATGTTCTCCATAGCGTTCATACTCCATGAGCTCCATTCAGAAGCTGGGCGTCGTGTGAGGCTGTAGCTCTTCTCTCCAGTCTAATAGACGGTGACGTCATTTTAAACCCTTATAATAAAAGAAGCTGAACTCAGTTTGTTTTTCTACTGAAAGTCGAGCCGTTTTTCCCCAAATCTGGGCTCTAAACTATAAACAGACGGCGTCTCTTCAGTGATCTGCTCTGGAAACATCACTTTTAGAGAACAACACAAAGAGCGGCCGAGATTTTTGGCTCTCAGCAGTAAATTGTGAGCATGTAGTGACGTGTGGAGATCATAAAACACACGTTCTGATAATTTTAGAGAGGAGCTTATACAATAAATAAATAAATAAATAAATAAATAAATAAATAAAATGTAAATCATGTCAATTCAGATGGAAAACCAGAATATAAGAGGTTAAATAAATGGAGGATGGTCTCTGAAAGGGGGAACTGAGGATTCGAAGCTGAAGACACACAGATAACTAGGTAACATATGCAATCCAACTCAGTGTAATTAAACATGTAATCATATAACTAATTGACTAGGAAAGCAAAATGAACTTGACTGTTATTGTTCAATATCTGCTGACATAAGCATGCAAATAAATCCATACAATGTACAGACGGAAAGCAACTTCCTTGATTATTAATCATTTATTTTGTCTATTTACTCCTATCGCCTCAAATTCAGCTGACCAAGCTTCACCACCTTAACCCTGGGCAGATGCTATACTTTATTAGGCTGCTGGCTTATTTTGCCACAGCAGTCCATCCCCCTCCCAAACACCTCTTTTAAGGAAGATGAAGTCTTGAGGGAGTGCGAGTGTCTTTATCAAGGTTAAGTAGCTCATTCGGTAAAAGAGCGGGCCGAGAGCGCCGGCAGCAGACGCGGTGTGAGCCCGCGGCAGCGCGCCGGCGGCCAGCCTAGCGGGCAAATGGCCTTTAGTTGTCCTAACGGCACTATCCATCATAACATATGCTCTCTCCAGGATGCCACGGCCTTAATGAAGGATGGCTTTTTCATCCGCCTTATTTCGGGAAGATGAACCGGAGGAAGGAACGGGAAGAAAAGGGAAAATTCTCTGCAGCGGGAGCGGATGTGCGGCGGCACCTAAAACGGGTACGGGACAAAGCGGAGTGCCCAAAAAAGGCGCCTGGCTGAAAAATCGCACATCGAGAGCGAGATGATTAACCAAAAGCTGAAAATTATCACTGGAGCCCGTCCCAGAGGTGCCATGAAAGGGACTGGGAGAGAGCGTTAGTATGATAAATACACCGATGTCACTGACCTCATGGTGGCCATTATTTCTGTTGCATCCTGGGAGCCTGCTGCGGCCTTGGCACGGCTCTGGTTGGTGCTCGGACGCGGGCAGCTCCATCATCTGGTCTGACAAAGATGGCTGACACCAGGGGCCCGTGCCCATCCAGCCCATCTGTGCCCAGGTGCCCGCTTTAGCACGGCACGGCGGGGGGGGGCAGCCTGGGTGACCCCGCGAGGGTTCAGCTCCTCTGACACTCCGCCACAGTGTCATTAGAAAGTCACCAAGGACTGAGGCCCAAACTAAGCCAGTGGGAAGTTCCACTTTGGCCTAAATATAGTTGCTATTGTTTCACTTTTACTTACTTGCAATAAGACCACCGCAGACACTGAAGGTAGACTAAAGGACACAAAAGCGTAGGCCTGCGCTCAGTGGCGGTAACCTGAGTTACCATGGAAACAGCCACTAGTAGTGGTAAAAACGAGACGCCGCTCCTTTACTGAGCTACTGCACGCAGAACACAGCGAGGCGCTGGTGTTTCCACACTTCCTGTCTTTCTTCCTTCACTGCGTTCAACTCTTACAGCACAAGGCTAAAGTGGCCAAATGGGCTGATTAGCTACGTTGCTTGGAAGAAGGCCGACGCCCCCTTCGTTTGGTATATGTTTAAGTACATCGTTAGACCGCAGCACCAGGTTTCAGACACCAGTCAAAACAGCTTACAGCTTCACGTCTCAGAGCAAACCCTCTCATGCTCAGCTCTCGCAGCGCTGGACACATCAGGCAAAAAGGCCTCGGACGAAAAGCCACAGACGAAACACAGTAATGTTTGGAAATATTCTCTCTTACTAGATTAATCACAGTTTCATGACCAAGTTTAAAAATGTACCACAGCTTTAACTGAACCGAGCTTTTACTGAACTGGGCCGAGCTTTTACTGAACTGAACCAAGCTTTAACTGAACTGGGCCGAGCTTTTACTGAACTGAACAGAGCTTTTACTGAACTGGGCCGAGCTTTTACTGAACTGGGCCGAGCTTTAACTGAACTGGGCCAAGCTTTTACTGAACTGAACCGAGCTTTAACTGAACTGGGCCGAGCTTTTACTGAACTGGGCCGAGCTTTAACTGAACTGGGCCGAGCTTTTACTGAACTGAACCGAGCTTTAACTGAACTGGGCCGAGCTTTAACTGAACTGGGCCGAGCTTTTACTGAACTGGGCCAAGCTTTTACTGAACTGAACCAAGCTTTTACTGAACTGGGCCGAGCTTTTACTGAACTGGGCCGAGCTTTTACTGAACTGGGCCGAGCTTTAACTGAGTTCTTTTATTTTAAAAAGTTTTTATTTTTATTTAAAAGTTTTATTTTTAAAAAGTTTAACTTCAGCTGAAAACAGGCTACAACGTGCTTTTCTCACATCCACTTCAGAGTCGAGAACCGTTTCAGAAATGACTGCAACAAAGCACAGAAATAAAAGGATAGACAGACAGACAGACAGTTACATAGACTGAGAGACAGATAGATAGACAGACACACAGATAGACAGAGAGACAGACAGACAGACAAAGAGACAGACCGACAGACTGATAGACAGATAGATTGATAGACAGACAGACAGCAAACAGATAGACAAATACAGACACAGACAGACAGACGGAGACAGATAGATAGACAGACAGATCATTTTTTCCCCCTGCGGTCAGTGGAATAAAGGGATTCCATGGAAGTCCAAAGAGGCCATGAGGTAGTTATTATTTTCTGTTTAGTTGTTCTGAGCTCATTTTGAGTCGACGTGAACAATAAGAAAAAGCAAATGAAGCTTTAATGAGTGGATTTTTTCGATTGTGAACAGCGACGCTGTCCATCAGGAACCTCATCAACGGTTCAGAACACTTTATAACCTTAACGTTACAGGGCTTACCCGGCATAGCAGCGTGTGCTGTTCCTCTGTCGGCGTCTCCGCAGCACTCGGCCTCTCGCTCGACCACTCGCCCTCCACAGCACTGTGAGCTGTAGCCGTCGCGAAGGACCCCGCCACAGCAGATCTGACCTGCCGCGGAGGAGAAGGGCGTCGCCCCACAGCACGAATCGCCCAGTCCCACGGACACTCGCAGCTGGCCGGGGTCCGGACAGCAAACCTCCCCTACAGACAGCGAACATGAACAGATTACCCGACGGCAGTGGTGCACCTTCCACGTGTTTATCCTTAACGCCGTTTACTGATATCTCACCACACTAACCTCGCTGTGGCTGCTGGCTTTGTCTTCTGACCACAGTGTAAGAAAAGACATTTAAGTGCATCTTTGACCTAACAACGATTTAATTATGATTCTTTAACAAGCGTCTCATTGTGTTACGAAATCTCGAATTTCACTACGATTTAATTCATTCCAGTTAGAATGAGTAGAAATGACTGTTAAACTGGACTTATGAATAGTTAAACCTTCAAACCTAAAGCACCTGCAGCATGTGGCCCTCACTCCCGGCTCTCATAACTCGAAATGTGCATGTTTCATAAGTTATCAAATAATGGATAGAAATGACTGAAAACATGTTTTTATTGTTTTAAGACGAATAAGATGTCTAAGGTTTCAGGGGTGAAATTTGTTCATTAATTGTATTAATTAGGTAATAATCACCTTACAAATCGCTAAAGAGAAGATATAGTGAGGCCACATACACCATTTTTCCTAGTTTTCCTAAACTAAAATATTTAAATGCTGCATTATTGCGGTGTATGAGACGCTTCTGCAGTAGCAGTGTTTGGTATTTTTTATTCTGTCAGTAGCATCAGATGAAAGCACAGCGTAATAACAGTGTAATAAGCCTTTAAAGCCTTTAGAATAAGGACTGGTCTGCCACGTGCATGAATTAGTAGAATAATTGTCATTTTAGATTATTAATATTATTATCATTATTATTATTAGTAGTAGTAGTAGTAGTAGTATTACTGGTCTTATAGATGATAAGTGAACATTAATTTTGGTTCATTAACTGCAATCAAGCAATCAAGCCAATGTGACGTGCCAGGCAGAAAAACTCTCCTGTCTCTCTCCACACAACGTTACCACCAAAAACTAAGACGAGCTTTTCCCAGACATTAAACAGCGTACAGTCAGTATTTACTACCAGCCTTGCTCAATCAAAATAGGGCGTTCCTGTAAATGAATATGCAAAAGCGTAAAATAGCAGTGACTTATTATGGGCACTAAAGGGTCACTGGGCCTGTTTACACCATAAAAAAACTGAAATAAAATTCAACTAAAAATTCTAAATTACACAGCTTTTCTTGGGTTAACTCAACTTGAGGACCCTCAACTGATCCAACTCAAACTTCTTAGATCAGTGAAAAGTTATTAACTTTACAGTTCAGCTTCTGAGTTAGGTAAATAATATAGAATTTGTTTTTTTAACCCATTTTCCCCACTGGCTGGGACTTCCAGCACACCGTTCAACCAGGCATGTTCTCCACTTGCGCATTTATTCAGATTTTATCTTCATAAATGTTTAATATATTGTAAAGTTGAAAAAAAAAAATTTAAAAAAAGAAAAGGAAACGAAATGAAAATGGTCACATGTGACATGTAACAACTGACCCCAACATCAGGACATAGTGAGTGTGAAGACCAACAAAGTCTCAAGTGTAATAAGAGCATTGAATTAAGTATTGTTTGCAATATATTGTGCTCCACTTGTATATCATATTTTATTGTATTGCACTGTGTTTTGTAGTTTACTCTATTGTATTGCAGGGCACAGAGTTGTTCTGTGTTCAGCTGCTCCTTTTCTCTCTGTATCAGTGACTGTGTTTCTATCAGTATCTGAGCTCAGGACCGTCTTTCTCTCTAACCTACTGGTAACTAGCAGACAGACTTTCTCTAGACAGTCAAAGCTCTTCTTGTAAGTGGCTCTGGATCAGAGCGTCTGCTGAACGCTGGAAATGTAAATGTAATTATATGAGAAAAACTTTTAAAATAAAAGTACACTGTGGAAAATCACCCCAGTAAAGAACCACTGCTATAGAGCACCATGTACCTTGGCCGACTGGGACGTAGTATCCTCCACAACACTGGTGGTGAGGCAGAGGCTCGTGGAGCTGCCCGCCACAGCAAACACCCATAGTAGCGTTCACCACCGGCAAATAGAGCTCATCACAACACTGGTGCAAGTCTCTGAAGTCATGCGTGGTCCCTCCACAACAAACCTACAGGAAAAAGACAAAGGCAGTGTCACACACGACACAACAAACGGAGCACTCAGAACGCACTAGAGCAGCACACGTCTCACGTCACCTCGACAGAAGGAGTTACGCTTCATATAAGCCCTCACGCGTATACATCTGAAGTTCACAAAAGTTCCTCTCCGTTCAAAGCAATTAGGAAGTTAAGAGGTGGCAATGCCCCGGCCCCAGAGGGGCCACCACACAGGCTGCTGCAGATTCAGGGAGCGGTCGGGCCCTGGGGCTGCTCGTCTTCCTCCTCCTGCCACCAAGCAGCGGCTATATTTAGCTGGACTCCACTGTCTGTTCTGGCAAGAAATCAGGCCAGGATAGATTCTCCTACAGCGGCGGGACCGTACTCTGGTGGCGTCTGAAAAATCTGTGTCGCCCCGAGCCACTGACACTGCCCTTACCTTTTGGCTCGGCTTGAAGCTGGAGATGTTACGTAAGGACGCGCTCCACAGCGCCGGCCGAGGGAAAAGGGGGTTTGACTTGGAGCACATGAGGGTGAATTATAATGAGGACAAATAATCTTATAAATCAAACAAATACATCAAGTCACACTGACGGCAAATGACAAACTCTACAATATCGCATTAGGTGTGCAAGGTCACCTCGACCTTAGGCCTGTGTTTATAGAGGGCCTGTAACTGACAACACATATCTACTGCCCCCTGCAGATAAATACCACTGTTACTCTAGACTCGAGTCTGCCTGATGTATCAAGCTAGTACTGTTACTCTAGACTCGAGTCTGCCTGATGTATCAAGCTAGTACTGTTACTCTAGACTCGAGTCTGCCTGATGTATCAAGCTAGTACTGTTACTCTAGACTCGAGTCTGCCTGATGTATCAAGCTAGTACTGTTACTCTAGACTCGAGTCTGCCTGATGTATCAAGCTAGTACTGTTACTCTAGACTCGAGTCTGCCTGATGTATCAAGCTAGTACTGTTACTCTAGACTCGAGTCTGCCTGATGTATCAAGTTAGTACTGTTACTCTAGACTCGAGTCTGCCTGATGTATCAAGCTAGTACTGTTACTCTAGACTCGAGTCTGCCTGATGTATCAAGCTAGTCCTGTTACTCTAGACTCGAGTCTGCCTGATGTATCAAGCTAGTACTGTTACTCTAGACTCGAGTCTGCCTGATGTATCAAGCTAGTACTGTTACTCTAGACTCGAGTCTGCCTGATGTATCAAGTTAGTACTGTTACTCTAGACTCGAGTCTGCCTGATGTATCAAGCTAGTCCTGTTACTCTAGACTCGAGTCTGCCTGATGTATCAAGTTAGTACTGTTACTCTAGACTCGAGTCTGCCTGATGTATCAAGCTAGTCCTGTTACTCTAGACTCAAGTCTGCCTGATGTATCAAGTTAGTACTGTTACTCTAGACTCAAGTCTGCCTGATATATCAAGCTAGTATTTGTTACTCTAGACTCAAGTCTGCCTGATGTATAAAGCTAGTATTGTTATTACTCCTGGTCGGCTTTGCCTCATCAGTATTATATACATAATATTTAAGACTGAGTTTCTGCTGTTTACAGAAAATGTTAACACTTTATAAAATAATATCATACTGGCCGGTTTCTATTCCAGACACACAAACAAAAACAGATCCGCATCCGTCCTATTGTGAGTCACTTACACTCGCTCTGGACAACAAGGCAACGTTAGCAGATGGCTCTGTCACATTCATTCGCCGAGACCGAGAGAATCATCTCTATTCTACGGCTGCTGTCGAACACGTTGAGCTCGTCTTTCCCCGAGTTGTGTTCTTTTGTGCCCAGGCCTCCAGAGCATTACTGTCTGCTTTTGAGCTGGGGGAGACGTATGGCTCACGCTCGCTTGCCAAGTTGGCGGCGTTTCAATAACATCAGGACTGCAGCAATTGCAGGAGACAAGTTAATCTATTTACTGAAAACAATTGCAGGGACGAGAGCTTTGCGCTTAAACGCCAAAACAGCTTGCTGTGTTTCTGTTCTCCTTGATAGAGGGGTATTCTACTTAAAGCTTAAAGAGCTTAACAGCCCAAATGAGCCAACATTTGTCACTTACAGCATTTTTACAGACAAAATAATTCAATATGAGTGGTAAGTAGTGTTCATATGGGGAAGATGAGTGGAAAGACGGAACCGTGCACTAAAAAATTAAACTACATTTGTTTTAACGATATACTTATATATGAGTTCAGGACGTGAACACAGCACTGAAATATTAACTAACTGAGAGAAGCCAATTTTATCGCTGTAGCATAAAAAAGACGATCTTCAGAGTCACCAAGCCCAACTATCACGGCCCAACTACGACCTGGGGAAAAATAACCTGGGAAATAGTACCATTTATATTTTTATAACATAAATAATGAAAACATATTAATGATTAAGGCACAACAGAAGAAATTAAGAGTAGATTTAACTAAACCTGGCCACAAAACTCAAATATAAGCTGCACCAGAAAGAGATTTCTAGCTAAACCTAATGATTGACATGGCTACTGTATAACGTTAATACTATGCAGTATAACTTAAATCTCGTTTACATATCGCAAATTTCTCTTTATCTTTCTTCTAAATTATTAAAGTGTGTATTCTTTTACATAAATGGTTGCAACTGTAATAACTGCAATTTCCCTCTGGGATCAATAAAGGATTCTGATTCTGATTATATTTTGGAATTATGACCATATTTTGCTCATAGATCTATTTTATCCTAATATAACTGCTCACACTGCTATTATTAATTATGAATAAATGAGATCAACTGACCCCAAAAACATTGCAGGGCAATAAATAACAGGAATGCAGTCATTCAGATGAAATTTTCTAAGCATCATTATTAAATCTGACTCCATCATTTGACGGGGAGAACCTAAGACAGGGGTGTCTTCCCCATGTTACACAATGTAGTGATCAGAAAAAACTAATTGTGATTTTTGACAGAATTAAAAGCTCATAAAAGACACAAACCCCCTTATATAGATTATGAGAATGTCTGGTTGACAGATGAAATATGTAGTGACCTGCTGTTCCGGGTCGTAACAGGAGCTGCCACAGAAGTCCTGGTGTGCGGGACATTCCACGTATGAGCAGTGAGTCTGGGGGAGGACAGCATGCTTGGCTTGGAGCTCCTCACACGGTTTAAGGGCCCGCCGGCGTATATCATAACCTCCCATGATTCCGTTGGGCTGGCCCGGAGATGTCCACTCCAGCCTAACAGATCTGGAGGACATGGAGAGTTAGTATATGCTGTCATAATTAACATGATAGTGCCGCCCGAAGTGCTGCACAGAGTTAAAAATGGCTTAAAATGAAACATAAAACAACCAAAACAGACACACTTTAAAGCTGGAAGAGAGCCAGCAGATCTAATGTTCAGAGAAAGACTGTTCCACCGCCTCGGAGCTGCAGCTGTGGAGACTGAGGCGCAGTCAGACCTCAGAGACCGTGAGGCAGAGTGAGGGCGGAGTAGGTCAGTAACATATTGTGGTGTTTGTCCATGCCATGCTTTAAAAATAAATAAGTGCTTTGAAATGGACCTTGTAATGGAAAGGAAGCCAGTGGAGTGAAGCTAAAGCCAAAGCCAGGGTGATGTGGTCTCTTTTCTTGGTGCCAGTCAGCTTTCAAGCAGCTGCGTCTGAAATGCTGCCAATGCATCGCAGTTGATGCCCGGGTACAAGGAATTACAGTAATCTCTACAACAATCAACAAGATTTTTGACTCCGGGCTTAAGATATTTTGACAGTGCACAAGGTTTTTAACCTTTAAAGGGGCCAAAAAAAAGTATTTCTGAGTGGTGTTTATTTAACTGAAGAAAGTTATTGGCCATTCATGCTTTTATATTGCTGAAGCATTCACTAAAACAACTTATGGAGCACAGGTCACTCGCTTTTAAAGGAGAGCAAAGCTGGATGTAGTCAGAATAGCAATACAATGAAATATTATATTTCTGAATAACAGTAGGCCCTAGAACGGAACCTTGTGGGACCCCACATCCAACAGTAGCAACCCAGACAGCAAGCATATACTTGCCACTAGCTAAACAAGGTCGGCACCCCCTGACTGTTTGCCACTGCTGGTCCACCCTCAGACCACCCGGATTACTGTTCTGCATACAAGCTCTAACTAGTTTTTATCTTCTCAAACAGATTTCAAATGCACAGACTTTTATTTTTTGATAATATACTAAGACAAATATTACAAACAACTGAGAGATGTTTTTTTTGCCGACACTATGCTGGATTCAAATGATTTACTAAACTAATTTAGTATAACTAAATATAGGAAGGAAAATCAGTAAACTGGACTATAAATGGAAAATGAGCAATGACGTTGCGTAACCACTGGTGGGCCGCCCAGAAAACGCTGAGCAGGGGACCACTAGCCTCCTGCTATCAGGGAATAGAGGGAAAGTAATTTCCAACATCAGCTGTGATCGTCTCATTGCTTAGGTAAGATCTGAACTGGCCTAAGACTGTTCCATACAGGCCAACCAGGAGCTCAAGATGTTTAATGAGGCCAACTGTGTCAAAGGCGCTGAGGTCTATCAACATCAGCACAGCACAACTTCTCGAATCAGAGGCCGGCAGTAAGTCATTTGTATGCTTTAGCAAGGCAGACTCAACCTGCAATGAAGAGCTTGTTTTAAAATGTCCTTCCGTGTTACGTGTGACAGTATCAGCTGAGAGAGAACAGATTTTCCGAGTATCTAAGAAAGAAATAGGAATTAAGAAATGAGCGGAAATTTACACAAATCCCTTCAGCTCTGAAGCTTCCTTGGACTCTCAGAGAACCCCCCGGGGGACCACGCGACTCCTGCCTTGCTCTAGCTCTTTGCGAGGTGTTGAGCTACTGAACGTTCCATGTCACTGTCTGCGTTACTGGTTGTGATTATTTTCCCTGTTTTTCGATTTGCTTTTTGTCCATTTTCCTGGTTATGTTTGTGGTTTTGTATCTCTGGCCTATTTTGGATTTGACCTCTTCATGTTTCCTGACTACCACGAGCATCTGTGTCGTTCCGTCGCGTTACACTAAGAACATTTGGGTTCCGATTATGTTTTTTAAGAACAGCAGCATGCTTAGAACATTTAGGAACGCTGCCCATGGACAAGCTCGCATCTATGACAGAGAGAGCACATCAAATGACTCCTTTAGGAGACCTGAAGGGACGACATCACGGGGAGAAACTAAGGGCTTCGTCTGAGATGCCATATCGATCAAAGAAAATACAGGTTCAAGCTGTTTGAAGACAAAACACATTCGGAAAAGCCTTGTCAGTGGAGTGGAATGCTGCAGTGCAGCCTTCGATGAGCCTAAGGTCCCGATGCCAATGCCAAGCGTCTGCCAGAGGGTACAAAGCCCCCGGCTTCGGGCTGTGGAGCAGTGTAACTGCATTCTCTGGACTAACAGAGCTCAATTTATTACCTTCGGGATGAGCTAGAGTCACATTTCTGATCCAGAAATGATAAAATGAACATTTTCTGGTCTGAAAGTGGTTTAAACTGATCTAAAAGGTTTGTGTTCAGACCGATGCTATTTACAAGGACTGTCTTATGATCTATTTAAATCAAAATCGCTCATTGAGGTAGTAAAAAGCTTAAAATGTATTTTTTAAAAATCATAATTGAAAGGACGGCTGAACTCTAACCCCTACATTTCAACTGAATATATTAACATATATTTTTATGTTTCATGTGTATTATGTTTCTGATTTTAAAGTGAAGTCAAAAGATTAAGATTGATCATAAGTATAACTTTTAAATATTTTTTAAAATAACTTTAAAAAGGAGCATCACTTTATTCACCCCAGGTTTTCACATCACTACCATAACACAGAGTTATAGTCCCTAAGCAGAGGCTCATTTCCTCAATAGAGGAATATGTGGTAAAAGTTCTGTAGTGTTATGACTGTTGTGGTAGTACCAAAATAGAATGTTCAAACATTCATTTTAATAAAATAAACATAAATAAGCTATGAATGTACTTAAAAGAATCATAGTCTAAAGTTCCAGACTAAACCAGTTCAGTAGCTGAGTTTTCCCAAACCTGGGACGGGCGGAATAGCTGGAGTTGCTTCAGGAGAAAATAAGCTTTCAAGTCTTCAAGGATTTGATAATTAGCTGATGCTTTGAAAGAGAAGTGCTAAATCAGGGAAAACTCCAGCACCGTAGTCTTCCTCACCCGAAGCCTTACACTTCTGCCTTACAGTACGGTCATAACTATTGGCACCCTTGGTAAACGTGGGTACAAAGGTCATGAAAAGATGCACTTTGTGGTTAATCACATGAGCCTGACAGGCCCGTTACTGGACCCCAAAAAACAGAGCCTCTCGTTCAGCGTCAGTCTAATCACATCCACTTTCAGTTTACAGAACCGGAGCGTTCTGTCTGTTATTGTTTTCTATCACTGTATAAAAGATGCACAAGGCTTCCTTTCTTGTTGAATGCAGCATGCCCTTGAGCTCAGTCACAACAAAGCCCAGATTGGTAAGCATTTCTTGTTGATTTGTTTAATAGGGAACCAAAATAACAACAAAGCAAGGACTGTTTTTAAGACTAAATGTACTTCAATTAAAATTCAGGTTTCTCTACTAATTTCCAAGGGTGTCAATAATTGTGGAGGTGACGGTACCTCAGTATTTGTTTTTATTAGTATAAAGAACCCTAGCTGTGAACTCTTCATGATGAATGGACCAAAATAAATAACCCAAAATCATATGACAGAAAACACTGTTATATGAACACACATTAAAGTTCAGAACATTTTTTTTCCCAGCTCGAAAAAAGGACGGCATGCCCACTCCAGCTAAGGGGAGAGGAGCTGCCCCAGGTGGAGGAGTTTAAGTGTGGGGTCTTGTTGACGAGTGATGGGAAGAGGGATGGTGAGATCGGCCGCAGGCTGGGACAGGCGGCAGCAGTAATGCGGTCACTGTACCGGACTGTAGTGGTGAAGAGGGAGCTGAGCCATAAGGCAAAGCTCTCTGTTTACCGGTCGGTCTACATCCTGACCCTCACCTGTGGTCATGAGCTGTGGGTAATAACCGAAAGAATGAGATCGCGAATACAAGCGGCGGAAATGAGCCAGCTGAGGAGGTTGGGTCATCTGATCCGGATGCCCCCTGGACGCCTCCCAGTTGGGGCGTACCAGGCAAGGTCTACTGGGACAAGACCCTGGGGTCATCCTAGGACCCGCTGGAGGGACTACATCTCCAAGCTGGCCTGGGAGCGGCTGGTCCCCCAGAACGAGCTGGAGGAGTGAATGAATGAATGAATGAACTTTTTTCGTTACTTTTATCACCACATTGGTAGTTCACTCACTACTCATCATCGTATCCACCCTCCCCCATCTTATCCACCACCATCCAACTATCTGAAGGGTTGGAATGGGTCCAAGGTGTCTGTCCTACCAAAGAATAACATCTCACTCAGCTGCTCAAATACTATCCATCATCAACCAACCCAGCCACGGCTTGAATTAGTCTGTTACTCATTGGCTGTAACAAAAGCTTGGACTTCAGCCCTTTAAGATGAGCTCAGGTAGCACAGATTTATAGCGGCTTTCCGCCTCACTGCAGCGTGTGGACTGAACAGTGAGTTATGGTGGGAGCAGCCCTTCCTTTTTGATGCACTTCTGATATTGATTTTCTTCTCCACTCATAAGACAAGGAGAACTCCCTCTCGACAGAAGGAGAAATTCCCGGTCAGCACCGATTCCCTTCAGAAACGAGGGTAAAACCCTTTTGTCATCGTCCTGCTTTCTTTATCGAGCAGAATGGTAACATATTGATAATCTGGCAATATGTTACTGCTATTACAATAAATGGGAACATTTTATTTGGACAGTCCACTGTAACTTACTTTCAAGTTACATTCAACTAAATATCCACTACACTGACCATAGCTTTCTTTAAGTCTAAGCCTGGCTCTAATCCTAACCCTAACCTTAACCTCGACCCAAAACCTAAACCCAACCCTCACCCTGGTCAAAATCCTAACCCTGACCCCACCACTGGTTAGAACCAACTGAGTTTCAACAGATAGTCTGCTAACAATTTGAACACCTGTAGATCATCTATAGGGGACTATAGTGGACTACCCCAATAAAGTGAGACCCGTCACAACACGCTTCCCCGAGTACGCAGCCATATGCAAAAGTTTGGGCGCTCTTAGACAAATGACATTCTGTTGTTTTCTGAAAATAAATTAACACAACTTCTACGGAGAACACACTTCTGCAAATATAATGCAACATTACTGTTTATTTTCTGGGATTAATATATGGGGGGGGTGTATGTAAATATACATATATACATTTATTTATTTATTTATATAAATAGTAGCAATTAATTAAAATAAATAAATAAATAAAAAAATAAAACCAACCTGAAATATTGTGGTATACAGTGACACCATTCCCACAAGTGAACTGTTAAACATGTGGGCTGACCTACAGTATTTAAAACAGATAACACCGTTTTAGAGACCCAGCTGTTGACCTGCACTGGTTGAACACACTCAGGGGGAGGCCTGGGAAGTGGGGCACTAATCATGGCTGTAAAGAAAGCCATCAATGTTACGGTATGTGTGTCAGGACCCCCATGGACCCCCCCAGAGCAGGTGCTATTTGGGTGGTGGGTCATTCTTAGCACTGCAGTAACACTGACGTGGTGGTGGGGTGTTAATGTGTGTTGTGCTGGACTGATGAAGCACTAAACCGGATGAGCTGTCGTCTCTGACTTTACATCTACAAGGTGGACCGACAAGTAGGAGTGTCTAATAGAGTGGACAGTGAGTGGACACAGTGTTTAAAATCTCCAGCAGCACTGCTGTGTCTGATCCACTCAGACCAGCACAACACACACTAACACACCACCACCACGTCAGTGTTACTGCAGTGCTTAGAATGACCCACCACCCAAACAGTACCTGCTCTGTGAGGGTCCATGGGGGTCCTGACCACTGAAGAACAGGGTAACAGAGTATCAGAGAAACAGATGGACTACAGTCTGTAACTGTAGAACTACAGAGTGCAGCTATACGGTCAGTGGAGCTGATAAAGTGGACAGTGAGCGGAGAAACAAGGAGGTGGTCAGAACGTTATGCCTGATCAGTGTGTGTGTGTGTGTATATATATATATATATATATATATATATATATATACATATAAAATTTATTTAACATCAACATGTGCATTATATGTAACTCTTTTCATGGACCCCTTGGCTCCTGGGGGCCCTAGGCAGCTGCATAGCTTTGCAAGGAACGCCCCTGGAACCGCGCAGTCATTACGTTCTTATGTTTAACAAGATTCTCACTCGAACAAAAGAAATTACTAGAAGGAAAAGTGGTTAAACAATAAGTGGAAATAAAAAAATAAGAGGTAAAACACGTTCAACCAAATAAGGGGACTAATAAGGGGACCCCAGCACAGCCCTATAGGTGGGCTACATATCTTACATTGTGAAAACTCCAAGGATCATGATGAATCTATCTTTCCCAAAATGTTCACCCTTAGTGATAATCACAAAGGAAAGTCAGCGGTGGGGTCACTTCTCAATGTGAGTGCTCCTTTCTACTAAACAGACGCAGCTACAGCTTCCAAACACAGCATCCATAGTGTCTGACCGCCTGACCTGAATCCGCTGCCCCATCAGCCACAGAGCCATGTAACCCAGCAGCGGCAAATGAGGTGTATAAGTAATAATCAAACCGTGTACATCCACATCCTCTCAAACTCGGTGCATGGACAAGACGGGAAAATGACCAGCTGTTAAGAAAAGGCCTTCTGAAAATTCGCTGGCAGTTTCCATCCGGATTCATCCCCCTACTTTTCCATATGACCACGTTCGTCCCACTCCGTTTTCACACGTCTCCTTTGTGTTGCGGAAATCTCGTCATATATCCGAGACACGGGACCGACACATTTGGCGTCCGCAGCATCTCCTCTTCCCCAGTGAGAAGGCTAATTGATAGCGAAGGCCCCCGATGACTTAAAGCCGACAGACCATACGGATTCATGAAAAGCGACAAGGTTCCCTTTCTCTCAAGGCGGACGGGCGGATCATTTGGAGATTAGCGCGTGCCTTTCCAACACGAGGAAAGGAAAAACACTGGCAGTTACTCTGGCTCAGAGTCGAAATGGGATGGGGAGGTTTTATAAAAAAATAAATAAAGGCGAGAGAGAAGCAGCTTTACTATAACAAATGCATTAGCATTATATCACAAAGGGTGTCAGTGCTGTCCGAGCGTTAATCCCTCATGGAGAGAAATAGCTGGAATTCACATTTGCCGGCAGGACCGGTTAGGCTAAGCCATCAGTTGTGGCACTTGTCATATTTCAATCAAAGCTTAAGCCAAGGCGGCGATTCCTTCACTCCAGCCCCCCCAGCAGAATTAATGAATTAGCTATTGATTAAATTCCACTCTAGCAAATCTAGCGTGGCAAATAAATGAACTGTTTGGGGCATGTGTGGGCCACGGCCAGCCATGTCAGGCCAATCGATCAGTCGTTAGTATTCTATCGGGAGAGAAAGTACAGCAGAGCTGCGATATGACATGGCCGGGTGAGGAATTTTCGCTGAGGATTATGGCTCCTGACAGCACACGGCGGCTCTGCGCCTTGACCAAGCCGCAACCTACACTATACAGGCTTTCACACTGTGACACGAAGCTTCCCGGTATAAGGCAGTAAATAGTGTTTGCTGCACTAGGGGCCGGTCACACGCTGAAAACAGCCCTAGGTGATGTCATGGGGAAAATTGGCCGCGTCGGTTTTCTTCTTCGTAGTGTTTCTTATTATTTTGATCTTGTTGTGTTAAAATATTTGTGGAAACACTGAAGTAAAAAACGTCAGTCAGAATGAAAATCGGGCTTTTTTTAAAGAACGTACATCTATTATTGCACATCTGGACACTTGATTTCGGTACCAATATCTGCACATATTTATTCGGTGTGGTCATTTTATGACTTTTTATCTCCGGTTATAGAACTTATTGCAGGTTGTTGTTTATTTCTGGTTGTATATGTTCCTGTAGACGTTTTTTTTGTAGATGTTCTTCTTTTTACATGGTACCACCCGTATGATTATAACCGTCCTGAGTTGTGTGACTGATACTGGCTGCTAATTTCCTTCAGGATCAATAATGTGTCTGTCTGTCTGTCTGTCTGTCTATCCATCCATCCTATCTATCTACATTATACTATATGTGTGTATATATTATAAAGTATTCGCTCGTCTGGCTTCACACGCATATGAATTTGAGACGTCCCATTCTTAATCCATAGGGTTTAATATGATGGCGGCCCACCCTTTGCAGCTATAACAGCTTCAGCTCTTCTGGGAAGGCTTTCCACAAGGGTTAGGAGTGTTTATGGGAATTTCTGACCGTTCTTCCAGAAGCACATTTGTGAGGTCAGATGCTGATGTTGGACGAGAAGGCCTGGCTCACAGTCTCCGCTCTAATTCATCCCAAAGGTGTTCTGTGGGGTTGAGGTCAGGACTCTGTGCAGGCCAGTCAAGTTCTTCCACACCTAGGTGGAGGACGGAGCTAAACTGTTGTAGGCTGAATGGGTGGGGCTAAACTGCTATGGGGCGAATAAGTGGATCCATGTAAATAAGCCGGATCTCAAGACACCACTTTAATTAGGCTTTGTTGGACTGAAAAAAAGTGCAGGACAGTTCATGACCGTGTGCGATTTCCATGACATACCCATGTCCATGTTCTACAGCAAGATTACTATTAAACTGTTTAGGTAACAGTAAAATTCACTGTGTGTATCACTCTGTAGCTGTTCATAGAGGACCCATCCCATCACCTTTACCATCGCCCCCTTCAGGCCAAAGATTTAAAGCACCCCTGTTTAAAAAAGCCCATTATAAGAACAAGAACAATCATATATTTTAACATTTTACTCGAAGTGCTTTGACCAGAATGATGTGTTGCAACACGGTACAAGTGTTTTAATGCCTTACAACATAAAACCGTCTTCTAGTTTAATATTTTTCTGAGATTTTGAGTCGAGTATGAAGAGACTTTGGAGATATGTCTGCTTTGAATGAGTTGTTTGAGGGGACAAAAGGTCATTTCCACCTTTTTAAAGACAATAGAGTGAATCTAAAACGGTCTAAAACTCACCTGGAACTGAGCACCTGGATGTGAGGTGCTGCTATGTCAGCTGGTGTGTCCTCCACCGTAGTCACCTTGGTGCTGTTGCTCCTCACACACGCGTACACCGTACAGACCTCCACCTAACAACCAACATCCAGGAAACACAGTTAGAGACGGTGCTTTTTCACATCCGTCACCAGACCATGTCCTACTCTTTCGCAGAATACAAGCTGTTCTGGACAAATACCGGATCAAATGACGGTGTTCCGACCTCTTCTGACGCACACCCTGGGTATGTTACCTGGTCAGTAAGACGGTCCAGCTGAATGAACCTGCTGTGTAACGTTAGCTTGTGAGATAGTGGTACAGACCTGAATGTCATACACAGTGAAAGGCAGGAGGCCTCCCAGCTCCAGTGACCCGGATGTGTTGTCCGTGGAGCTGTAAAGCTGGTCATCTAGATAGATGGAGTACCGCGTCACAGCTCCGTTAGGAACCAGAGGGGCTGCCCACAACACCCGCACTGATGTGCTGTTGAGGGTCACTATCTCCGGGGGGAAGATCCCTTCAGGCTCTAGGGTAAAGAGACACTGATCAGTAATGCAATGAATGACGACATGAGGACGAACGATGTAATTGGAACCATATCATCTAATTATGTGTTAGAATAAATAGCAATACTGCGATTGGTCTATCATGTGCCATAATCAATTCACCTTTCATCCGACCAATAATGATGCCTGATTCTCAAGCATCTGCTGATACTGAGAGCCAATACCAATACTGACTCTGTATAAGCTATAAAATCTTAAAAACATGCAATGCCTATAAATCCTGATATTCCCCATTTCACGCTTTAAAATTTCTATATCATACTTTTTATTAAAGAGGTCAACTTGCAAGGCTTGTGTGGTTTTATATACCAACAATGGTCATAAGTCATTATTATATGACCAGTTTCCAGCCTCTAGCTGTATAAAAGTAAGCAGGCTGGTTTGGTTACTGTGCCTTTAACACTAATATGTAAATGAGCTCTGTTCTAATTTGCTGCCCTGTATTGTGCTTCATTCAAAAAGCAGTCCAGGCTGATCCACTCCTTGCAACTTCTTTATGAATGGGTGGGGCTAAACTGCTGCAGGCTGAATGGGTGGGGCTAAACTGCTGCAGGCTGACTGGGCGGGGCCAAGCTGCTGTAGGCTGAATGGGTGGAGCTAAACTGCTGTAGGCTGAATGGGTGGGGCTAAACTACTGTAGGCTGAATGGGCGGGGCCAAGCTGCTGTAGGCTGCATGGGTGGGGCTAAACTGCTGTAGGCTGAATGGGTGAGGCTAAACTACTGTAGGCTGAATGGGAGGAGCTAAACTGCTGTAGGCTGAATGGGTGGAGCTAAACTGCTGCAGGCTGACTGGGCGGGGCCAAGCTGGTATGGGGTGGATAAGAGCTGCACCTCATGACTCCAGAGAAAAAAAAAAATAATGAAACAGGTTTTGTTTGGTTTAGCCAGGCTTTACTGGACCGGCTACTGAATGGTAAGTTTTGAAATGTTAACAATATTTACATATTAATTCCTTTATCAAAAAAAAAAAAGGAAGGGAAACCCAATAAATAAATGCTCTCCTGTGCCTCAAATAACACATACCACATCTAAATAAACGGGTTTATGGGTAGGACAACCTCTCAAATGGTTTTTAAAAAACTCACGACTTTAAATTCTAAATTTAAACTTTTAAAAAATTCTTTAATGTCCCCTTTTCATGGTTCATCTCTAAACGTCCAAGTCCTTATGCTGCTGATATGGTATCAGTATCGCTGCAAAACCCCAGTTAAATGGTTAGAATGTAAACACGGCTCCTGTCGAGAGAAACGAGTTAGAAATGTTCACAGGTGACATTAAAGCCACAACACAGGAAGGCATAACATGAAATGATTATGAACGCACTGAAGTCTGAGACACTGTTTTGGATTGTGTGTTCTGGAAGGTTTCGGACCTCTTCTTGGAGCAGATGAACCAAAGCGTGTTGAGAGGGAAGTCAGTCATGATGAAGGGCACGTCTTCTGAGGACGTAAGTGAATCATATCTTCACCAGTAGAACGGTAAATTAGTAATTGAGACCTAAACATCAAGCTGGACCTTCTTTCTGATTCTGTGCATGTAACGTTATAATAATGATCATCATTAGGATTTACAGGGTCAATTACAGCAGCGCAAACACCACACACTCAGCAGGGATAACGTTCTGACCACCTCCTCGTTTCTACGCTCACTGTCCACTTTATCAGCTCCACTGACCGTATAGTTTCACTCTGTAGTTCTACAGTTACAGACTGTAGTCCATCTGTTTCTCTGATACTCTGTTACCCTGTTCTTCAGTGGTCAGGACCCCCATGGACCCTCACAGAGCAGGTACTGTTTGGGTGGTGGGTCATTCTCAGCACTGCAGTAACACTGACGTGGTGGTGGTGTGTTAGTGTGTGTTGTGCTGGTCTGAGTGGATCAGACACAGCAGTGCTGCTGGAGCTTTTTTTTTAAACACTGTGTCCACTCACTGTCCACTCTATTAGACACTCCTACCTTATTGGTCCACCTTGTAGATGTAAAGTCAGAGGCGACAGCTCATCTGCTGCTGCACAGTTTGTGTTGGTCATCCTCTAGTCCTTCATCAGTGGTCACAGGACGCTGCCCACAGGACGCTGCCCACAGGACGCTGCTGGCTGGATATTTTTGGTTGGTGGACTATTCTCAGTCCAGCAGCGACACTGAGGTGTTTAAAGACTCCAGCAGCACTGCTGTGTCTGATCCACTCAGACCAGCACAACACACACTAACACACCACCACCACGTCAGTGTTACTGCAGTGCTGAGAATGACCCACCACCCAAACAGTACCTGCTCTGTGAGGGTCCATGGGGGTCCTGACCACTGAAGAACAGGGTAACAGAGTATCAGAGAAACAGATGGACTACAGTCTGTAACTGTAGAACTACAGAGAGCAGCTATACAGTAAGTGGAGCTGAAAAAGTGGACAGTGAGCGGAGAAACGAGGAGGTGGTCATAAAGTTATGCCTGACCGGTGTATTTTAAGCCACTTATTTTCTCCTAGCTTAGTACTACTTTTGTGGATTTTAACAATGTGTAGGTTACGCGTAGGTCAGAAGGTAAAACGGTACCCAAAGACATTTATCACTATTTTACGCTTTTCAACATCACATAAGACTCATAAGACACGCGCAGGTTCAGTGAATGTAAATATAAAACACTGTCTTTCCCTCCAATTCCGCATCAAACAGCTGTGAATTTCAATTATGTATACATTAAAAAATGGGTGGGATTCCCCTTTAAACTCCTATTAAAATGTTCCCACTGTCGCATCATATTAACCTCACTCAAGCCCCTTTTCGCCCAGTTCAGCTTTCGCTTTGGTTCTTTAACCTCTCTCTGGCTTTCTCGCCCACATCTTAACACAAGCAGACGGCCCGCCTCAGAAACACTGCTCCTCCCTAATCGAGGTTACGGTCTCCGTATTGTGCAGCGCAGCAGTCCTGCGGCTCCGGCTCTGCGCTGGCTGGATGTTCGGTGGAGGCGCATGAGCAGGCAGTGCGAGGCCAAGCCCAGCAGCGAAGCAGCAAGGGTTAGAGCAGGAACCTCCCCCAGGCTCACTTCTGAGCCTCGCCGCTGAATCTTCATGTTTCTGCCCAACGTTATGTCAGCGCAACAGAGCTGCTGTCTGCGGCAGCGAGGGAGCAAGCAGGGATGGAGGAGGAGGACCAGTCAGCTGTGAGCTTGTGGAGGGAAGGCGAGGGAAGGAGGCAGCAGTGTTTTTCCTTCGGCGTCTGATAAATACATGAAACGTCTGTATACTGAGGCTGCAATGAATAAAACTGGGTAATTAAAACAACGAAAAACAGAAAAAAATCATACAAATAAATGTTTTTGGAGCTCATGCCTGAGCCAACGGTCTCAGCATCAGCCTCCAGTAAAAGAACACAGTCCTGTGCAAATGTCAGAGACCACCATTCACGTTTTCATTTCCAGTCAAAATGGCCAATAAGTATGTCACTCACATGAGGGGGGCTGGGGGGTGAAGGGGGGCTGGGGGGGGGGTTGAATGGGGGCCAAAAACATAAGAGAAAATTACACAGACGTCTCAGAAGATGACCGAAGATAATTCAATTAAAGATGATAAAGGATTTTCAGTATTTAGTACAGAAGCCCAGAGAAGCAATGAGGTAGTTTTAATTTTCTGCATTGTTATTTTAAGATATTATCAATTATATTACCTCAAGATAACAATATTGTTGTCTTGATATGTTATCTCCAGTGAACAAAAGCTGTTATCTTGAGATAACGAGTTAATTATCTTGTGATCTCAAGATAACAATCCAGAAAATCATAGCGGCAGCTCCTGGCCTTTCTGGACTTCTGTGATTTAGTCTTTGCAGCCAGCTTTTGGTTTTTCACAGAAAACTGCAGGAATTTTTTCCACATCTCCAAAATTCAGTCTTAGAAGTTGGTTGCATTTCCTGCTTCTGACGATCCAAACAAACCCAAACCCATTCAGTGGTGCTGAGGTCTGGACTCTGGGGCGGTCAGTCCATCGTCCAGCTTCTTTCTTTGATGCGTCCGTCATTTCTCACCTTTTCTCAGTGAGGTTCTTCTCGATCCACATCCTTTCAGACCCACAGCACTGAGTGGTCTTCTCACAGTGGAAGGATGGACTGTGGATGTTTTCAGATCTGAAGCAGCTTGATCTTCTCCTCTCTCTCAGAGATCAAAGCTTTCAGTGCTGTTTATCTGATGGGGGCAGACTTGGGGGCTACCAGGTCCTGCACTGTTGTTAAGAGTCTCGTTTGCCATATAAAATCTCCCCAGTAATATTATTATTATTATTATTATTATTATATTATACTAATATATTATAATACTATTATTATTAATATTAGCACAGTAACGTATCGCTGAAGAAAACCTCGTGCCTCATGAAGAAAACGCCTGTTGTCCTTCACATTGTGTCTAAATTTCATAAAGAATGGACCAAAAGAAATGACCCAAAATGACTTGGGGGGGTGGGGGGGGGGGTCTGGTCCCAGTGACGTCCATTAAAAGTACAGTAGGTTTTTCTTTCTAATGTAAAGTTATTATCTGTGCCATCCGCTGATCGCTGTGTTACTGAGGTCTGCAGCTGTTTATAGCGCTGTGGAAGAAAACTAGCAGAAGCCAAGAACGCTGGCTGCATCCCTCTCTGTGTGTACTGAGTGTGTGTGTGTTTGGGGGGGTGGGGTGGGATGGGATGGGTAGGGGGTCCCTGCAGACAGTTTGTGGGCAAATTGAATCAGTCCTGAAGGAGCGCAGTGGGATTGGAGCGCAGCACCAGGGGCAGAGGGGGTTAACTGGGCCAGTCTGGGGGATTCTCTCTGCTGCCTACACTGGAGATTCACAACATCATACGAACCACCGACATGCATCTCCTCTCTCTCTGTCTCTCTCTCTGTCTCTCTCTCTGTCTCTCTCTCTGTCTCTCTCTGTCTCTCTCTGTCTCTCTCTCTCTCTCTGTCTCTCTCTCTGTCTCTCTCTCTGTCTCTCTCTCTGTCTCTCTCTCTCTCTCTCCCCCTCTCTCTCTCCCTCTCTCTCTCCCTCTCTCTCTCTCTCTGTCTCTCTCTCTGTCTCTCTCTCTGTCTCTCTCTCTGTCTCTCTCTCTGTCTCTCTCTCTCTCTCAAATACACCCCCCCATTTCACACTTCCTCCCATCTCTCTCTCTCTGCCAAACGGGTGCTTTGCTCTCTGCTAACCCTTTAATGCCGAGGTAAAATAGAGCCATTTCCAGCTTTTGATTAGTCTCCTTTAATAATATCATTTCTTGCAGCACGTTCCACAAAAAAGGCAGAGTGGTCATTCTTTCACATACAGACAGAAAACACGTAGCACACAGAACGCTTCCATTCTACACCTGGATCCGTTTTACTATGTCCAGTCTGAATATGCATTCGGCCAAACTACTCCGGCAGATCTTAATGAATTACAGGAGACCACCAAGAAATATGTCCCAGATTAGCAAGCGGTGGAACAAGGATGAAGGAGCTTGAAGAGATCTTTAAATAAAACAATTTGTCTCACCAAAGAAAGTTGAGAACTGCCCAGACTATGTGAGTTCTTTCTGGGTCTTTATGGGTCTTTATGGATGTGAAAGCTGGACAATAAACAAAGTAAGACAGGACCAGCGGTGGACGAAGTAAACAAACCCTGTACCTGAGTTAAAGTCGAGACCCCCAAGGTAAAATATTCCTCCAGTAAAAGTAGAAGTTCCTCCCTTTAGACCTCCACTTGAGTAAAAGTACTAAAGTATTTGCCTTCAAATGTACTTAAGTATAAAGTAAAAGTACTAAAAGAGTAATTCTGGCTCTGATGTCCTGTTATCATTTTTATAACCAGACTGGCTTCATGAACTCATTTCAGGTGAAAGTCCTCCAGCGTCTCTCTTGGTAAACCAGTCTTTTAATAGAACGTCATTAATTAGTGACGCTGACGTCTATTAAAATGATCAGAAGCACAAAACACTGAAGGTAAACAGTTTCCATCAGGGAGAACCGAGTGGCTCTGAAATCACTTTTTACACACAAGCAAAGTTTCAGTTTCAGATTTATTTACAACTTAGTTCCAAGTTTAAGTTGAATAAAAACTGGCTTTAAACTCAGGATCACAGATGAGCTCCTTTACTATGTTGATCTGTAGGCGTCTGTTCATAAACATAAACCAGCCCAAACTCATTTACTATAAAATGAAATGGTGTTTGTAGAAATTCAGAAAAAAGCCGCGTCAGTCTCGACTGCATATGTGGACATATTTCTATATTGAGCTCTATTTACACAAAGTTAGGTTAGTTCATCATTTATGTTGAACAGACTCTCCCAAAGTTTTACGCTGCTGCGCTGACGTTGAACCGCGTGCTGCACTGGGTCGGTATGACCAACAGGTCAAAACCAGCTCTAAACAAAGTGACCGCTGGGCCCTGATTGGTGCTCTGGCTTTGCGCTTCTTTCGTTTTGACATGTTACGTTTTTATACACACAGAAACCAAAAGGAACGACAGATTTCTCAAAATGTAGGAGGAAAAGTCGGATATTAGACTCTGAAATGTAGTGGAGTGAAAGGAAAAAGTCACCAGAACGGAGAAACTTCAGTACAGATACACCAAAAATACTAAAGTACAGAAACTAATTACATTTACTCAGTTACTGTCCAGGACAAACACTGATGCCTTTGAACTCTGATGCTGGTGACGACTTCAGTAAAGAAAATGAATGGATCAACCAAATCAAGCCTCACGTCTCACTCGAAGCGCAGATATCCGAACCTATTTTGGACCTGTTCTGAGAAGAGCCCATTCATTTGAAAGGACTATTATGCTTGGAATAATCTAGCTACAAGCTGGATGGGACGCTACCAGCATCACGAACAAGCCATTCTAAATCCTACAGACCCAAGCAGAGGATATGCTGAAGAAACACTTTCCATATGGTCACCAAGAGATGGAAGCGATTTGACGACACTTCAAAATAATAATAAAGGGGACAAAGCCAATGACTCAAGTTGTGCTGTAAATTACATTCTTGGGAGAGAAAAAAAGGTTCTTTAAGGGTTTTTATGCTGCATATACATATTAGCAGTAGACAGACAACAGCAAACCAGATGTTCCACTGTTTTCAATGAGCCATAGCAGAAAATTCTGCCAACATTAGCGGCAACGTTTCACAGACTGTAGCTGTACGCACAATCTTCTGTCAGAAGCCTCAACTATGATGGTAAAATACACCAAATATTGATATTTTGGGGGGTCTTGGATGCTTCATTGTTGTCCCTGAACTTTTTACACACCTAAAACTCAAAGAGCACAGAGCACCTCCTGACTTTACCCAACGTAAACAAGTGATTAAAACCACTAAAGCCCAGGGTTTGCATGGCTTCATGTCTCCATTGGTGGCATATCACTATGAGACAGACCAATGTCAACCTCAAAGACCTACTGGATCGCTATTAGATCTTTAGTCTTATTGTGACTATTGATTTAGAACCTGCCGCATGTCGCTGTTGTCTGAAGAAAAACCTCGTATCTCGATTTTTTATGTTTTTCAGTTTTTTACCTAATTTGAAAATACTTGTTACCTTTTATATTGTGAGTAAATTTCATGATGAACGGACTAAAAGAAATGGCCAAAGATTGCTTCCATTAAAAGTACAGTGTGTTTTTTCCTTCTCTCTCCATTTTGGAGATACGAGATTTTCTTCTGACAACAGCGATATAGTTCTTTAAAAGACAAACATCAAGGTTTTGTCTATTTTACATAGAAGTCACAGAACCTTTTGGGCCAATAGCGTCGGTTAGACAGACGGACTACAATGAACTTTCATCCTGAATCACTGAGGCTCATTTTCTCCATTAGAAATGCGTCACGGCTACAGGAACAAGGTTTTCTCAGGTGAGTGAACTCTGTAAAAGACACAAAGCAAAGACCAGTGATGGGAGAGAGATCAAATATCCAAGCCGCAGCTTTGAACCAGTCACAGGTTGACATGGGAATAAAACCAACATTGTCTGGAGGTCCTGTCACCGAATCTCTCTCACACGGAGACAATAAAAAAGGACATTACGGTGATTCTTCCACCTCTGAAGGCCCTGAAAAACCATTCAGCCAAATATTCAGCAGACGGATGCGTTAACAGGGCCGCGATCAGAAAAACCACATTTCATGACAACCTTTTGATGTCACAACACGTGACGGCACACGCAGGAAACGGTCTACAGTGGCTTCCAACGTATTTCGCTGCTCTTCAATGAAAGACGTTTTTAAAGAGTGCACATTAATTAATATGTAATTTTGGGTGTCCTGTGGGAGTGTTCAAAGTAATGGGAGGGTAACTGCAAAATAATGAGTGTATATTATGCTAATAGATTCATTTGCCAGTCTAATGTGCTTTTCAATGACTGTAGGTAATCATTAACACTGGTTAAAGCGTGATTTATTCAGTATGTGCAGAAAGGAAAAATGCATGTGACTTGTGGGGCAAAACAACAGATTGAGGAACCTCTCATTCAGTGCAAATTACGGAACAACTGTTCATCCCAACACATTCATGGTCACTCGTAAAGAACGCTCATGCTGCCATGAAAGCCACTGCAAAACACGCTGTTTGAGGGAACCTGTGCGAGGCCGTTTCCATGCACTGTTACACTATATGGCTAAAAGCAATGGACACCTACACTATATTCCCAAAAGTATTCGGTCGTCTGCCTTCACACGCATATGAACTTGAGCGTGGTCTGCATCCGAAAACACGCCCCGTCCCGGCCCTGCTGGGGAACCATTCCATAACCAGTCTGTAAATCATACATGCAGATTATAGTACTACAGTATCAATAAAGAACCGGGTCATCACTGTGATTATAAAGTACGCTTATCATAGAGAAGGGCAACAGACCAAGAGCAGCAATCAGCCACGCTGTAAAGCAGCTAATATAAGCCCTCGCTCCCTCTGCCTCTCTCTTTATATCATTTCCACCCTCGTACCATCAACGCAAGACCACACAGACCATCCTGTCCCACTTCTTAATTAGGACTCTCTTAACATACACATTACCCGCCACCTTAATATGATCTGTAAGTTCACTCGCAGTTGTTAAAGCTTGCCGCCCTTTAAGCTGTAAAATAATGAAATTACCCGCAAAGGCGCTTAGCTAAACGGCCCGTAACTTTTATTTGGAAGGTAATGATTTTATAATGTTTTTAATGTGCTTTTTATTATGTGGATCGGATTAGGTGAGGAAAAGTTGCAGAGAAAAGCCAGTTAGGTCTTTCTCTTTATCCCTGACACCCAACGCCACTCGACAGCACTCTGACAGGATTAAGGTGAACGCTCTAACTCAAGCAGGGGTTACCTGCAAAGCATTCACAGCAAGAATGAAAAAAACAACAAAAAAAAAAAACAAATCTGTGGGCAGTCGTGGGCTGGAGGTCAGGGAATCCGGCCCTGTGACCGGAAGGTCGCCGGTTCGATCCCCTCAGCTGACGGTCCATGACTGAACTGCCCTTGAGCAAGACACCTAACCCCCAACTGCTCCCCAGGTGCCGTGGATAGGGCTGCCCACCGCTCCGGGCAAGTGTGCTCACTGCCCCCTAGTGTGCGTGTTCACTAGTGTGCATGTCTGTGGGTGTTTCACTGCTCAGACGGGTTAAATGCAGAGGTCTAATTTCACAGTGTGCAGACACAGAGACACATGGTTCTAAATTCTAAACAAAAATTAAAGTTAATTAACAGTAAAGGTGTGTTTTTCTCAGTGATGGTAAAAATCTATAAATTTGTCATTGAATTTCTTAGAAATACTGCTTTGTATTTTTATTTAATTCAATATTTTTTCCAGCTCAGTAATTTTTCTGACAGTATTTTACCTTAATAATAACAGTAACACATCAAAATAAACACAAATGTCTAAAACAATGGTGATCATTTGTTTTTCTATATTTACTCCGTTTCTGTGAGTCAACAACAGCAGTGTTTAAGTACGGTATATACAGTTACAGTATACAGGTATATATACAGTTTAT
This sequence comes from Pygocentrus nattereri, assembly GCF_015220715.1. Taxonomy (NCBI): domain Eukaryota; kingdom Metazoa; phylum Chordata; class Actinopteri; order Characiformes; family Serrasalmidae; genus Pygocentrus; species Pygocentrus nattereri. The sequence goes on along the minus strand of NC_051220.1, from coordinate 953,010 downwards.
TTACATACACTGAACCTTTAAAAAACCGAGTATTGACGATTAAAGTTTCCAGTTCTTTGACAGTTTGCGCCTGTATGTGTGCTTCCGTGTACACAGGCATGTGAGAGAGAGAGACAGCGAGAGAGAGATTATTCTGATACCTATGGTATCGGTGAATCAGTACTTTTGCTGCGAGCGAGACAACTTAATGACTATTGATCACAGTGCAGAGGTCAGGATATCAAAAAATTTTGGAAAAACGCAAATTTTCTGTGTCCGCCTCCAGAGTACGGAGAGCAAGTATTTAATCAATCCGGCCCTCTGCCTCAGCCACCTTTATCTCCGCGAACAGGGCCGAGTGAAGTGATGTGAGGACGGCAGACTGATGGAAATCACAGGAAAACGTTTAAAGCACTGACAGCAGGACCATAATTAGCCAATACAATCTGCAGCCCAACTGCCTTCGCGCAGATAAACTTACTGTCACTTTAACACTCCGTCTCGGTTAGGACTCCTCTGACTGAAGCCTGCCTTAAAGCCATGTCTGCACTAAACTCTGCTTTAGATCATTCCCATTTACTCTGTGTAGCCGATGAGTCAGACCCCGAGGCTCAGACTCCGAGGCTCAGACGCCGAGGCTCAGACGCCGAGGCTCAGGCTCCGAGGCTCAGACCCCGAGGCTCAGACCCCGAGGCTCAGACGCCGAGGCTCAGACCCCGAGGCTCAGACGCCGAGGCTCAGACCCCGAGGCTCAGACCCCGAGGCTCAGACGCCGAGGCTCAGACGCCGAGGCTCAGACCCCGAGGCTCAGACCCCGAGGCTCAGACGCCGAGGCTCAGACGCCGAGGCTCAGACGCCGAGGCTCAGACCCCGAGGCTCAGACCCCGAGGCTCAGACGCCGAGGCTCAGACCCCGAGGCTCAGACCCCGAGGCTCAGACCCCGAGGCTCAGACCCCGAGGCTCAGACGCCGAGGCTCAGACTCCGAGGCTCAGACCCCAAGGCTCAGACCCCGAGGCTCAGACCCCGAGGCTCAGACCCCGAGGCTCAGACTCCGAGGCTCAGACCCCGAGGCTCAGACGCCGAGGCTCAGACCCCGAGGCTCAGACCCCGAGGCTCAGACCCCGAGGCTCAGACGCCGAGGCTCAGACCCCGAGGCTCAGACCCCGAGGCTCAGACCCCGAGGCTCAGACTCTGCAGCTATATTTAATAACAGGTTGTTAATAACAGGTGATGTGTCCAATCAGAACGACGCAAACTGCTGCCAAAATGAAGAGCTATACAGTCAAATGCAGAAGACTGAACATCCCTGGTAAAACCCTAAAGGGAACAAATGTAGATATGCCATTTTTTTGCTTTTTTTTTTTTTTTTTTATTTAGTTACTAAATTGAACATACTGAAAAAAAGAAATAAAACATTAAATGTGCCAAAAAGTGTGCGCACACCACAGTTTGTTTTTTCGAGTATGCTGAATTCAACAGAAATATAGTAAAATAGCATTAAAACGTGCAGAAGTGTGTTCTGTCTAGAGGATGTGTTAACTTATTTACATTTAAACCAATCTAAGCCTAAATCTAAATCTAAAACTGAGCCAATATCAGGTTCAGCTCAGTTTGGTCAGTTTGTCCAGATCAGTATTAATGTTGTTTTGTTCCAGCCGGTCTGTAAAGCTTCTTACAGCCCGTTTAGTTTGGCGAATGGTGTTGGGTTCATTTCTGGCTGATTCCAGGTTGTTCAGCTGTTCTTCTGTCACAGCTGCCGACTGAAAAGCTGCTCGTCTTCAGAGTCGGACCAAATCGGCTGTCGGTCAGATGTGACCTTAACAGTGTCCATTTTCTGTTTGTGGTGAAATGAGAATGCTCAAATGGCCTGAGCGACTCCTACAGCAGTCAGAGTCGTTGCTTAGCAACAGCGTCTCAGCGGAGTGATAGTGTTTATGAAAAACCTGTGACGTTCTGGTGAAATAACAGCGCAGTTAGAACCAAATCAGTGGGCGGAACCAACTGTTGTATAAATACTCAAAATGCTTTTAGATGCAAAGCAACTCACAGAACTGGCTTGTAACTCACTCACATTCTGACGTACGCGCAGGCTGAAGATTTGCCACAGAGGGGAGCGATTAGCACGCAAATCATAGTAACAGTCATAGTAACAGTGCTTTGTTACAGCAAATACTGACTAAAATCAGCAAACTTCACATAAAAGTTTGTACGCTCACTCGAGGCTGCGTCTCTCACTGGCAAAAAAGAAACGCAGCATTGAGTGATGACAGCTGCCAACTAAACGCTGCAAATGCGAATAAATATGATCATATGACCAATCCAGTGTTTACGTTTCTGACACAGTTACCAAACAGAAGGCAGTAAGTACCAGTGGAGCACATAAGAAACTAAAACATACATTTATCTCATCAAAGAAGACAAAAAAAAAACAGTGATATTAGACGGTAAAACAGGACAAGGTGCCGAAATTCCCTGAGCAGTTATTTTCGCCACTGCGTTCCACCTCCACGCTCTTACAATGGAAAATAGCCCAAACCCACAAAATGAAACAAAACTGCAAAGAGAAACGGAGAAACATTAAACTTTCTCTGTAAACTCGCTCCAGATGTTCTCACAGATGTGACAGATGTGTGTCTGGTACAGAGCTGATGGAAATGCAGCCTTATTTCTGTCATTTTTTGCAATATTTAAACTGTTTATCTGAATTTAATTCGGGAGCTGGATGGAAACTTGGCTACTCGTATGTTGTGTCTTTGTTTTGGATATTTCAAGCTGGATTTGTTGATTGTGGTTCATTTTTCATTGGTAACATTCAATGTAAACTGTATCTGTGGCTTGTCTCCCGGTCCTTAAATGTTTATTTGGTCAGTATAAATTAAACACATTAGATAAAGCTGTGATAAAAAAAAAAAAAAATCAAAGAGCTCAAAATTCCACAAAGTCTGGACGGTTGTCAGGAAAACTGAAACTGCAGAAATGCCGGTTAGGAAGTAAATGACTTTTAACTCACCGCCGTCGGTGGTGGTGCATGTCACCTCTGGGCTGGTAATACTGTGAGCTCCATTAGATACAGTCAGAGAGAGTGTGTACTCAGTGCTGGGCTGCAGGTCAGAGATCACGAAGGAGGTCACTGAAGGGTCAAGACGGAGCGTCTGGCTTTCCTGGCTGGAATTAACTGTGAGAAAATAGAGCTCTGCCCTCCCCTGTAGGTCCTGCAGAGCTGAAGAGGGAAAGAAGAAGCATAAAAAGAGAAAAACTCTCATAAATTCTACAAAGAATCAACCAGAAAAGTCTAAACTGGGGACTAACTAAAGTAAAGACTATGCTTTATCTTAAGCATTGCATTAAACCTGCAAATCGCTGCTGTCGGAACAAAACCTTCTTTCTCTGTTTTTGTCGTTTTTGACCCAATTTAAAATTTCCTATTGCCCTTTATCTTGTGTGTAAATTTCATGATGAATGGACTAAAAGAAACGGCACAAAGTGACCTGGAGAGACGTCTGGTTCCATTGACTTACATTAAAAGTAAAGTGGGTTTTTTCCCTCTCCTGTAAAGTTCCCATTTTGGAGATACGAAATTTTCCTCCAACAGCAGCGAAATACTCCTAACTGACCTTTTCTCGTTCCAACTAAAAGTACAGAATGTCATCAGTTCAATCTCATGAATCCATGTAGGAGTTTTGAGTCGCTACACAATGTTAAGTATCCAGATTAAAGTGCTTCGCTATAGAGCTGGAATGTACTGTTGTGGCGAATCAAGACTGGCTGGATCTAAAACAGCAACACATTCACCACAATGCTAATGAAGTGTATCAGGCTTGATAAAATGTTATATATGATATTGATATGATATTGGGCTTTAATATACATCTAGCTGTTTGCTGTCTGAAAGGACTATCAGACGGCTCCATGGGTTTAAATGGAGCTCTGGCTGAAAAAGGCTCTGTGTGTGGGGGCCCTAGTTTCAGGTCCCAGGAGAGAGTTGGGCCTCTCTGTCTTTCTAGAAGCTGAGGCCATAATAACAAAAACCAGACGTAAGCCGTACCATAAGATACTGTCACATGCTAATGTATGGATTTTGCGTTATGTGTGTGCGTAAAAAGCTGAAGCATCTCGGACTTTGGGAGCGATTCCACATTGGCTCCTGGGGCTCTGCAACAAGGGCTTTTAGCGCTGTCTTTAATTTGAAATAAAGTTCATGTTTAAATCCAGATAGTGTCTACAGAGCTTTCGTCATCCCACCTACACAACTCAGAATAAACAACACTAATTTAAGCTCGATTACACAAACAAAAACTACAAAATAAGCACCATCTGAAACGAATAACATGCTAATGTGGTTATCTTAACTCTGAACTCTGCTCTACACAGTTTGTGCTTCTTCACAGCAGCTTTAATAAACAACACATTTTGTCTGAGCATGGTAAGGTCAATTTACAGACTGCATACATGAGACCACCCTTTCATTTATCACATTTCCAGTTAAACGTTCATTAAAATAATTAATTCATCAGCATCAGGAAAAAAAACACACCGATCAGGCATAACATTATGACTGTAGTCCATCTGTTTCTCTGATACTCTGTTACCCTGTTCTTCAGTGGTCAGGACCCCCATGGACCCTCACAGAGCAGGTACTGTTTGGGTGGTGGGTCATTCTCAGCACTGCAGTAACACTGACGCGGTGGTGGTGGTGTGTTAGCGGGTGTTGTGCTGGTGCGAATGGATCAGCTCATCTGCTGACGACAGCTCATCTGCTGCTGCACAGTTTGTGCTGGTCATCCTCTAGTCCTTCATCAGTGGTCACAGGACACGCTGCCCACAGGACGCTGTTGGCTGGATATTTTTGGTTGGTGGACTATTCTCAGTCCAGCAGCGACACTGAGGTGTTTAAAAACTCCAGCAGCACTGCTGTGTCTGATCCACTCAGACCAGCACAACACACACTAACACACCACCACCACGTCAGTGTTACTGCAATGCTGAGAATGACCCACCACCCAAACAGTACCTGCTCTGTGAGGGTCCATGGGGGTCCTGACCACTGAAGAACAGGGTAACAGAGTATCAGAGAAACAGATGGACTACAGTCTGTAACTGTAGAACTACAGAGTGCAGCTATACGGTCAGTGGAGCTGATAAAGTGGACAGTGAGCGTAGAAACAAGGAGGTGGTCAGAATGTTATGTCTGACCGGTGTATTTAAAAACTCTAAATACAATATAATTTAATCAGTATTTAGTGCGTCAACTCTTTGCTTTTATTACAGCTTCTTTTAAATGAATCTTTTATTCATTTAGAGCACTAGTTGTTGAAACATTTCTCCTTTATTACACTTTGCCTTACTGGGTGTGGTCCAGTTAACAAGAACGGCGGTGTGGTTGAGGACGAGGGCCGACACGTTAGCAGGAGTGTGGGGTGGTCCGGCTAGAGTGACCCCTACGGCTGGTTCTCCTGAAGCATAGCCCACATCATTGTGCACCAACAGCTGGTATTCATACCACGTGTACCTGAAAAAGTGGTCAAATACAGAATCTGAGGCAGCAATAAGGACATTAGGACATGTTCGGATTCCTGATACAGAGATGCTCTGTGTCACTACAGGGGAGTTTAGAGCTTAGACTAGAGTTTAGTGTTGATTTGTCTGATTACGCCGCGTTCTCTAGCTCAGCACTGCACCCCCACGGCCTCATCAGACGGACAGAAGTCAAATTATACAGTTTTATGTTTACGTTCATCAGTGTTCTTGTACTGCAATGCTCAATGAGCATTACACTAACACAGAATACAACCTCTGGGAATCCCTGTGGTGTCAACCAATCCCGACTGATAGCCTAGTCACTATAATCTAATGCATGTTGGTAAGATATCTAGAAAGCCAGCTACCCTGGTAACTGTAGCTATAAGCTTATTGTATTGAGGACATATTTCTGTTGTTTGACTGACCCATTTTATCCAATATGATGAATGATATCTAATCTCACTGGCAAAATATATGCAGTGGCATCTTCTCTATGACCAGCGATTCAAAGCTCCAGCTAACTGAGTATAAAACCCGTCACAGAGCATATATTACAGCCTCTAAACTACAGCGCATGGGGTTCAGCCACAGTGATGCACGCCAGCACTGCCCAGCTTTAACAGACCGTCACTATCATGCTTTCTGGATTCGTCCCCCAACCCAGCAGTTTTGGTCAGTGCTCATGGACAGGCTATCGGAGATTTTGAGTCTTGTCATCCCTTTCCATCCCACTGTAGCGCTACTTAATGACCTTCCCTCACCTTCAGCGCCAGACCACCTCAAATCCTGTATATTAATATCACCTGCCACTGAAAAAAACGTTATACTGCTGAAGCAAAAGGGCATCGGCTTAACCTCCTTATAGATCAATGCAACTGGACTCAAAGCAAATCTTGAACATAATAATGATCACAATTTTACAGCATATGGATCTGAGCTGATTTCTGTCTCCAAACTCAAGAAGAGGTTCAAACTCCTACACAGAATTTGAAAACTACCCGTGTTATAATTACATTTAAAGAGAATAAGGAAGCAATACTACCTTCTTTATTGTTATTGTTTGTGTTTGTCTGTCTTGTCCTGTCCAGTTTGTCCAATGTTGAGCATTATTATTATTATTATTATTATTATTATTATTACTACTACTATTATTATTATTTATCTTTAATTCTTCTGCTTTGTCTGTTGTTTCCGTCTTTTCTTCCACTCAAAGCAGGGGATGGGTGGGTGGGGGGAGTGGTGTTTGGGGTGGTTTGGGTGGTTGTGATACCACTTTACCTTATATTTGTATGATTATTAATAAACGATGAGGTGTGACATTAATAATGAAACGAAAAGAAAAAAATTATGTCCCCAAAAAAGCTGGGTGGAGGGGTGGGGGGTTGGGGGGGTGGGTGTGGCTGGCCAAGGAATACTGACTTGGGAAATTTAAAAAAAAAAAAAAAAAGCTATACATCTGAAATAAAATAATTGGATTCCTATCAGTTCCTATCAGTTCCTTGCCTCCGCATCCAGCAGCTGACAGCGGAGACGAAAACCTTAAACAGCCCCTAAAAATTCACGTCTAAGCTGTGGAAGTTCCTCCCACCTCCAATATACGTCATTAGCAGGGGGTGTTCCTGGTCTACAAACCTGAAAAACCTGAACATCTCATTAAAGAGAGTGGCACCACTGTAGGATGCGAGTCGGCGCATTTACAGACGATCAAAGTTTTTATTTCCAGTGGCCAAATGCAGTTAATAGGATCTGCTTTAAATGCAAAAGAGTCCATCAAGATTAAAAGCCCTGGAACGAACAATCAGGTTTCATAAACAATCTAAATACTGAATAAAGGAATGTTACAAATCAGAAAAGACGCATCATAATGAACCGCAGCTGGAGAGGAAAACATACAATACAGTCCTCTGCATGAAACAAATGGGCTTCCACTCATTTTCACTTTAGGAGATAAACCTGCAGAAACAGGGAAACAAACTTTTAGTGTTTAGTCCCAAACAGCAGAGGCGGATGTAAAGAGGAGGGTGGCATGACACACACACACACACACACACACACACACACACACACACACGCGCACACACACACACACACACACACGTACGTGAGGAGTGCCAGCAAAAGATTAGAGGGAAAAACGATTTAATTCTTTGGGATATTTGCTTAATGTATCTTTGAGCAGTATTAAAAAGATGGCATCGGTGCGCGAAACCAGTTTTGTACACACCGGCAACGTTTGCATTAAAGCTAATTTTGGTAATCTCACCTGCTAAGGCCTTTATCTTCGTGGAACAATTTGTCTCCTGCGTAAACATGGTACCAGCGATTGAAATCTTCAGGGGGACGGGAGGCCAGGGGCTGCTGGGTTTTCCGTCTCAGTAGCTCGTACCTGAGGGCAGCGGAAACGGCCCGATAAATCTCGGCTCCACTCGCACAATCCTCCTGCTGTTCCGGCCGTGCCGCTTTTTAGCTGGGCTTGTGTTTTTCTCGCTCTCCCTCTCTCTCAACAGTAATGGTAATTCTGCCCATAATCACAAGAGCTAGGCTTAATGTGCTCTTCATAAGCCTAGTTCAACAAACAAGGCAGCGGCGGGAAAAGGGAGTCATGAATATTAATCGTCAGACACGAACGCAGAGCTTTATTTACCTCCTAATCAGCTCAAAAACAGACCAACACAGTGAAAAATTGTTAGGATGCATTGCAGCCGGGGACTGCTACCCAGCAGATGATTTACAAATCATATAGAAGTTATGTTACTGGCACAGGCCCAAGGGATTACACAAAGTTTGGGGAATGTTTGTACCACGGTGATTGTTTACGGTCACTCTTTACCATCTTTGAAAAGCAGTGCAAACAGTATCCATAAAGTAGGGCTGCCCAAACATTTGTTGGAGCCAAAGCATCTGTCGTGGGCCAAAAAGGCGAAACAGCTAGCTGGCAACTCGCCTTGTGTTTTCATGTGTTGTCAGTACACCTGGAGAAGCTGTATTCCTTAATTAGTTGAATGCTTTCTTGCCTTTAACACTAAAAATATTGCTCACAGTGGTGGTCTCTAAATCTCTTTTCCATGTACCACTGCTTGCCATGCTCTGTTAGGTCGTAGCTGCTGGCTGCTAAAAGTACTTAACTATTTAATAAGGATAAATAAGAGGCTTCAAAACGAACACACGCTTCTCATTGGCTGGGGGGCATGGGGTGGGGTGGGGGGGCAACCTTCTGGTGGGTGCCAGTTTGGGCAGCCCTGCTATAACGTAAGCTAAGGCTCATGATGCAGAACTGAATTTCTTGCGCTCGTTTAAAAAGATTTTAGTGTAGTTTGTGAGCACTGTTAGTATTTCACAGCATAATGTTTACTCCTCAGTCCATACGGTCCATATACACCGATCAGCCATAACAGTATGACCACCTATTTGTTTCAATGCTCTTGTCCATCTTATCAGCTCCACTTCCTCTATACAGTATCTCACAGAAGTGAGTGCACCCCTCACATTTCTGCAGATATTCTGTCTTTTGATGGGACGTCACTGTAGAACTGAAACTCTGATCCAAGTTAAAGTGGTCAGTGTGCAGCTTGTATAGCAGAGCAGATTTACTGTCCTCTGAAAAGAACAACACACAGACATTAATGTCTAAATAGCTGGCAGCACAAGTGAGTCCACCTCACAGTGGACATGTCCAGGTTGTGCCTAATTGTGTCGTCGTCTCTCCCTGGCGTCATGTGACTCGTTAGAGTTAAGAGGTTCCAGGTGTGAATGGGAGCTACAATTCGCTCATACTGGCCACTGGCTATTCAACACGGCACCTCGTGAAGAATCTCTGAGGATGTGAGAAATAGAATTGTTGCTCTCCACAAAGACGCCTGGGCTATAAGACGACTGCTGACACCCTAAAACTGAGCTCTAGCACGGTGGCCAAGGGCACACAGTGGTTTTCCAGGACAGGTTCTACTCGGAACAGGCCTCGCCGTGGTCGACCAAAGAAGAAGAGTCCAGGTGTTCAGCATCATATCCAGAGGTTGGCTTCAAAAATAGATGCATGAGTGCTGCCAGCATTGCTGCAGAGGGTGAAGAAGTGGGATGTCAGCCTGTCAGTGATCAGACCATACGCTGCACAATGCATCAACTCGGTCTGCATGGCCGTCATCCCAGAAGGAAGTCCAGTATCAGCCTGTGCAGCTCTGGTGAATTCCATGGCCAAGAGGGTTCAGGCAGTGCTAGATAATAATGGTGGTCACACTAGCCCAATCTGGACACGTCCACTGTGAGGTGGACTCACTTGTGCTGCCAGCCATTTAGACATTAATGTCTGTGTGTTGTTCTTTTCAGAGGACAGTGAATCTGCACTGTCTGTGCTGTGCTGTGTCTGATCTACTCGCACCAGCACAGCACACACTAACACACCACCACCCCATCAGTGTTACTGCAGTGCTGAGAATGACCCACCACCCAAACAGCACCTGCTCTGTGAGGGTCCATGGGGGTCCTGACCACTGAAGAACAGGGTAACAGAGTATCAGAGGAACAGATGGACTACAGTCTGTAACTGTAGAACTACAGAGTGCAGCTATACAGTAAGTGGAGCTGATAAAGTGGACAGTAAGCGTAGAAACGAGGAGGTGGTCAGAATGTTACGCCTGACCGGTGTAAAGCTAAAAAAAACAGCCTGTTTTGAAATGACTGTGGTTGTGACATCACAATCATCAACACATTTCCAGAAGATCACCGGTTCAGTTTACAGCCATTCAGCCTGCCCATATCCTCTGAAGTGATAAGGAGTGCTGTTACTGCTTGTTTCAGCCCAGACTGACTTTTGAACAAGGCCCAATAGAGGGCAGCCAATCAGAACAAAGGTCATTTACATACAGCAATCTTATTAAAAATATAGCTTGTTTATTTCTAAAGGATAAAGAGAGGCTGACAACTTCTCATGCAAATGTTACAAGAAACAAAAACTCTAAATAAAAAGTAGCAAATCATAAACAATGCATATTACATTTTATTGCATAAGATTATCAAATTATTTGAATCATTATGTCACGACTGACTGCACTGAATATAAACTTTGAGATGATTTTCTTAAGAGACTCTGCTCTGGATCCGGATGCTTATCTGTAATTACCTCATGTTGGGCCCGTTTGGCCTGGACGGCGGCCGCCACGACACAGCCAGGAAAGACTCACTGATGGCAACCACCGAGAGTGATGCTAGCCCCTGTGGAATTGTGGGTAATGTAGTGACAGATGTGGGCAGGCTCTCAGTGCACCCTCCAACATAGCCCCCACCACCTGAACAGGCCAGGATGGTTATGCTGTAGTTGGTGTATGGCACCAGGCTGGTGACGGTGTGGTTGAGCGCGACGATGTCTGTGTGGGGGATGCGGGGGTCCGGCATGCGGATCTCATAGCGCTCAATCTCTCCATTGGGTATCAGTGGAGCTGACCATGTTACCTGTAGGAGAAGACATATAAGCATAGATATGACACGTAGCAGGCAAGTGCACTTAACGATTCTGGTTGCACTGATATCAGGACGGAGCTGGCACGTCGCTATCAGCAATAAACCACGCATCTACTGAGGGACCCATGCATGAACACCAGTAGATGGAGCACGTCGGCAGCGTGAGTTGACGAGCAGCAGTAAAAGTGCTCATGGCAAAATCTGTCACACCAGTATTTGAATGGAAAGGCGATGGTAGTGGGTGACACTCCACTTGGAATTCTTCCTAAGGTGTTAATTTCACTGGTACCCCACAGATACCAGCAAACACACGGTACAAAACATGCCAACAGCAGTCCTTTACTAAATAAGCTCCAGCTGGTCCAGCTGCTAGAGCCCTTACAAGGACCAATACGTTTGACCATGCCTCCCCGATCCTGTCCTCACTGCACTGGCTACCTGTTAAATGTGGTGTCGAGTAGAAGATCCATCATCAAATCATTAGATGGGCCCTCAGTATCTTTATTAATTCAGTCATATGAACCCACTCAAAACTGAGGAATCACGGGACTCAGACACACTCTCTACACTTAAAGCTAGACTCAAAACTTTTGTTTGCACGAGGATTTTGCTAATATCAGCTGTTTGCACTATTACTCACTAACATTGCTCCATAAACGGACCTGCCCTGTTCATCAATCAAACTCTCTCCCTGAGCCCCGGAGCTCCTGAGCGACGTCCGCCACACGGGAGCCACCAAAGCTCCATCTCCGTTGGCTGATCTGCACCGTTTTAACCACCACTGAGCTTCATGCTATACAAAGCTGTACGAACCTGACCTGCATGAACGGACCCTCTGCTGCTGCTGCACAAACTGAAACTATCTAATTAACCGTTTCTCCACGTCTTCTCCACTTTTTGTAGTCTAATATTTTATACTAACGCTGTTTCCTATCCGGTGTCGACCAGAGGAGGACGAGTTCCCATTCTGAGTCTTCGTTTCTCTCAAAGATTCTTCCTCTTACTCTTAAGGAGTTCTTCCTTGCCACTGTCTCCACTGGCGACGCTCATGGCCAGGTTTCTTTCAGTAATCCCTCATCACTCTGCTGTGCAGCCACGTACACTCTGAGCTAATGCGACAAACAGTAAAGAGACACAAAGCAGAACCACCTGCCTCTTGGGGTAATGACAGCATTTAGCCTTGGTTTAGCCTTTGGCATAGCAGCCTGCTCCAATATCAGTTTTGGTACCGGAAACAAAAAAGCCTGACTGGTTATTCAGCTATGAATTATTAAACATGATGGTCAGTTCTCAAAAATGAGCACATTACACCTGTTCTTCAGTCGCTTCACTGGCTCCCTGTGACTGAGAGGATTGAATACAAGGTTCTCCTCCTCACAGTCAAATGTGTTCATGGCCAGGCTCCCTCTTACTGAAATGAACTGCTAGTACCACAGACACGTCTACGAGCCCTTCGCTCTGTGCACCTCCACCGTCTTCTTCCAACCAGAACAGAACTCCGTACCATGGGTGACCGTGCCTTTCGTTCTGCAGCTCCACGCCTTTGGAATGCCCTGCCTGACCATCTGAGGAAGCCTCAGACAACTCGCCAAAAGGGACTAAAGAGTAAGTATCACCTTTTATTAGTATTATTTGATTATTATCTTTTTATTAATGTTTTATACTGTGAGCACTTTGAGATTTACTATAAATGGAAAGTGCACTATAAATCCAATGTATTACTATTATTATTAATTATCAAAACTCTCAAAGATAAATTTGCTCTTACTTTTTTCGAATCAGCTCTCTTCAAACAAAGCTTTGATGTTATTACATGCTATGCTCATCATGCTAAGGGTTAGCTTTGGGTACGTTTGACATGTTTTCGTTATTTCCCTTTGTGTAGCTTTGAGTTCAGGTTTAACAGGTTGACGTAATAAATGTCAGAAATGATGTCGAATGATCTTGATTGATTGGTCTCATATTCAAGCTGTAAATACGAATATAAACCAGTCTTCCAATAAATATCTGGGGGTATTTTTCTCCATACTGTTAAATCCAAGCAGCGGTTATAACA
>NC_051220.1:905000-935000 GCF_015220715.1 Pygocentrus nattereri | reverse complement strand
ATTTATTTGTAATTCTTTATATTGTTATTTGTTATATTAGTTATTATAGAGTTTATTTTTTTATCTTATTTTTTACTTTCAGTTTTATATATATTGTCTATATAGTAACAAGTAATAGACTAAAAAACCTTAAGTACTTAAAGTGAATTACTTGCTGGTTAATTCTTTTCTTGTTTCTTCTCTTTTTCTTGAGTGTCTTGTTTTCCCTTTGCTTCTGTAACACAGAGTTTCCCTGTTGTGGGACTAAAAAGATGATCTGATCTTCTATTATAAGAGATTTAGTGTCAAACAGTTGGGACAGTGAAGGTGGAGCAGTTTGGAGATAAAGCCGGAGAGGCCAGGTTGAGATGGTTTGGACATGTGTTGAGGAGGAATAGTGGATATATTGGGCAAAGAATGTTGGAGATGGAGCTGCCGGGTAGAAGGAGAAGAGGTAGACCTCAGAGAAGGTTTATGGATGTAGTGAAGGTGGACATGGAGATGGTTGGTGTGAAAGTAGAGGAGGCAGTGGATAGGGCAAGATGGAGGCAGATGATCCGCTGTGGCAACCCCTAAAGGGAGCAGCCGAAAGAAGAAGGAGTGTCAAATGGTTGTCTGCTCTTTTGTAAGTACAGGGAAAGTATTAGGACGATCACCGTCCATGCAATCGACCGTATGCTACCCATTTACACTGGCGTATACCTTTAAACACAGCGAGTGGCAGAATTACATATAACCTAGCAAGGCACACCAAGGGCACATTCACATAATTGGATGCTCCCAAAACAGAAGCTATAAGTTGACCTGAAAACCACAGATGACCAGGGAGAGAGTGAAGCTGTCGGGGAAATAATGATGGGTAGTGCATCGTTCTGTAGGTTAGGCATTAAGCGGAGAAGGCCTCCCCCTCATAGGCCTCATTTGTGCCTCATTTGCACCTCATTGGTGAAAAGCATGCAGAAAAACACCAACATGCATGGCAGACAGGGGAAGGGGACAGTATTAGGGGTCACTGTAACCTCCGTCTCTGTCCCACACACACACAGTGACCTCAAAGTCCCAGAGGACTGCAGTCCAGTGCAACCACCGAATTCAACTCATGCAGGTCTTGACCGACAACCTTTTAATTCCAAAACACCAATACACCACGATACTATCACACCATAAGTACATGGACACAACTTTGACTGTATCATGTCACTCTCTGTGTCCTGAACAGCTCTGGCAGTGGAAAAGTACAGAAATATCAACATGCTGAGCTGCGTCATGTAAACAAGTCACACAAACTCAATTCAGTCCTAACCAAACCGTCTCAAGCAAGTGTGTTCTGAAAGTGACAGTCCACTTAAAAATCTCATTTACACAGTTATCCCCTCATCGCTTGCAGCTGATCAGCTGAGACACGTTGGGCGTCCAAAGCCGGACTTCTAATAGACTTGCTCATGAGGCGCCCGATGCTGTATGGCAACCACAACCATTATTTCTGGGTATGTCACATATTATTGTCCATTTTCATACCGTGTCAAAAACCACATAAGCAAGCCTGGTTACACACACGTATCGCTGATGTTGGAAGAAAACCTCGTATCTCCATTTCTGACGTTTTTCAGTTTTTGACGTGACCATACCTGTTGCCCTTTATATTGTGTGTACGTTTCATGGTGAATGACAGACAAAAGAGCGTGTATTTCTGTTTGGATAAATATTATTTGCAGTAATTCTCATAGATAGACGTACCTAGATGCCCAAAATTCCACTATTTCAGGAATATTGCTCCAAGAACGCGGGACAGGATTGTATAACGGAGGGAACGCAGTGATCCATGCTCATGTCACTGTGAAGTTTGTGTGTTGATATGGTCATGTGGTCAATGAGGCCCAGAGAACCTGTTGACGTGATTGTTTTTCCTCTGATTTTATATTAAGCTTATGTCATTTAATAGTCTATTCAGGGGGTCTTAACTTTATGTAGTAGATATTTATGTACAGTGATGGTTGATGCTTTGTAGCCAAGTTGGAGCATTCCTTAATCCGTGTAGATACTCATAATAGATTAACATCAGCACCTTCTTACACGAAACTGAAGTTACTCGTCAGCTCCTTGTTCAAATTTTCCCGTTCCACCTTAAATGGTGCAACTTCAGGCACTATTTAAGGTGGAACTGGAAAATTCGAAAATGAAGCTGGCGAATAGGAAGCCGACTTTAGCTCCTTCTTACTGTGTTTTAGGGGTTTATTCTATTTTTATATGTATTAAGATTAGAAGCGATTCACTCATTGATGGATCTGCTGGCCTCACTCATTGTTTGTGGGAGGGAGATTTCACAGGAACTGTGATGTAAGGCTGGATCCACTGGGTTTACGGCTTGGGTTGCTAAGTTTGTATAATTCACTGTGCTATTTCTGAAATGTGGGTAAAGCTTTAGTCAGCATACATATTTTTCCCTCCTTAAACTTAAGAAACCATTAAAATTTAAGAAACATTAAAATGCTGTTTGCTATTTAATATTCTTCACTAACTTCTATTGCACCCGTCTTTTAAAGAGAGACCAGGGACTAGGGAAAGTTAACGGGCAGTGTGGCTGTGGTCAGGCTTAGCTGATATATATATATATATATATTTTTTTTTTAAGATATGACATTTTTTACAGCCTAATATCACATCCGTCATGAAGTTATTGCCATTTCCTCCTGGTTTATTGATTAAATGTTTTGGTTAAAGTAATAAATAATTAAATATATAATTAAATATTGATATACAAGCCTTCAACTCTGAAATCTGTCAGGAACTCACAACTTCACTGTCCCGACTATGGGGCAAAACAGGTACACTTCAAAGCCTCTACTAACCCTCTTTTTAATTAAAATGCTGTTGGACAGCTTGTTGGAACTACTGCCCAAACCCATGATATGCTCCAAAAAGCTAAGTGTAAAGCTAAGTATCTCTAGTGAAACATCAGTGGACATCCTACCTGCACTGACTCTGGCCCCATCACCAACACGTCAGGTGGATGCAGTCCGGCAGGTCTTGAGGGTCGAGTGGTCACCCTTTCCCACTGGCTGCTGTTGGAGCCGCCCTGCTTGGTGCTAGCCACCACTCGGTACTCATAACTGCCCCAGGGGCTGAGAGCCGCTGAGCTGTCCAGGTAGGTGAGTGTGTGGTTGGGCAGCACTGTGCCCACTGTGGAGATCTGCTGTGTGCCAGCGGCTCTTCTTTCCACCGTATAGTTCTCCAGCACCCCATTTGCCCGGACCGGTGGTTCCCAGGTCAAGAGCACAGAGGTAGGCGTGTCTGAGTAGAGCCGGGGAGCCACCACACCTTCGGGAGGGGCTGGGGGGGTCCGGATGCTGTGGGAGTCTGCAGACAGGGTGCAACCCACCTCTGTGCAGGCCTCCACTTGGATGGAGTAGTTCTGGTAGGGCTCCAGGCCTGAGAGGGTGAGGCTGGTGCTACTGCCAGGCACAGTGGCGCTCAGCTGGCTGTTCTGGTAGATGTTGTAATGGGTCACTATGCCGTTTGGCCGTGAGGGAGGAGACCAGGAGACTG
This sequence comes from Pygocentrus nattereri, assembly GCF_015220715.1. Lineage (NCBI taxonomy): Eukaryota > Metazoa > Chordata > Actinopteri > Characiformes > Serrasalmidae > Pygocentrus > Pygocentrus nattereri. The sequence continues at coordinate 931,475 of NC_051220.1, read as the reverse complement.
TGGCATTTCGGGAGTGGATCTCAAACAGCACTGGTGGGTCAATAGATCCAGGACCTGAAGGACAGAAGATAAATGCAAGAGCCAAGTAAGAGCCACTATTATTTATACGGTTGGGTAGCAACCACCAGTTCCTGTTAGAAACCAAGATGCAGTGATTTGATTCTACCAGAACTGAATTATTTTGCACATTCTGACCCTTTTGTTTTGCTACATGCTTCTACTATAAAAGCTCACTATTTTGCACACCATAACATTTACTTTTTTCATTTTTTTTGCACCAATATTAAGTGAAAAAAACATCTCAGAAGATTAAATTGCTCTTTTTGCATGTCCAAGTATGAAACAGAGGCTTTAAAGATCTTTAAGTTTTTATTTTAATAAGAATTTGCAATTTTACAGATTCTATTTTCATAATAATACTTAATTTCACTAGTAAAGAATCAAAGTTATTGAATTCTACTACTACTACTAATAAATGAACTTATATAGTGCTTTTCTCAAACTCAAGTATGCATCACAATATCATAACAGCAAACAAACACACACACACACACACACACACACACACACACACACACACACACAAACACACACACACACACACACACACAAACAGCTGGCAGTGTGAAAGACTCTCCAGACTTCAATAAACAGTTTTCAGGCTCACGACTCGGTCAGATTCGGTACACATGGTACAAAGTTCCAAACTCCCAGCCTAGTTAAAATCTGGTACCTCACTGAGAAATGTCCTGTAGCAAGAAGTGTACCACATGAAAAGTGTCCCAGTGCACAGCTTACATAAACCCACTACCGTAGTGAGAAGGGTCCCGACTCGTGGCCCAGTCCAACTCTGCTACCGCAATGAGAAGGGTCCCGTCACGTGGCCCACTCCAACTCTGCTACCACAGTGAGAAGGGTCCCAACTCGTGGCCCAGTCCAACTCTGCTACCACAGCGAGAAGGGTCCCAACTCGTGGCCCAGTCCAACTCTGCTACCACAGCGAGAAGGGTCCCGACTCATGGCCCAGTCCAACTCTGCTACCACAGTGAGAAGGGTCCCGACTCGTGGCCCAGTCCAGCTCTGCTACCACAATGAGAAGGGTCCCGACTCATGGCCGAGTCCAACTATGCTACCACAGTGAGAAGGGTCCCGACTCGTGGCCCAGTCCAACTCTGCTACCACAGTGAGAAGGGTCCCGGCTCGTGGCCCAGTCAAAGTCCACTACTGTGATCAGTAATGTCCTGGCTCGTGGCCTAGTCCGCGCTGAAAGCTTTTTAAGAATACTTTCTCACACATTAAACACATGTTGATAAAAGCCATCATTGCTGAGTGATACGGATAAACTTAGGGAAGTCAAATGTCATCTACCAGGTCAGATACCATGCGTCACATACACAGAACATTTCCAACACATGGAAGAAGCTCTGTTTCTCCAGCAGCCCTCCTTTTCCACAGTGAGGCCTTCCACACAGATCCGCTCTGACAGCGCAGCATTGAGACTGACATCACAAGGACAAACAGTGATTGGAGCAGCCTTATTCTGTGGATTAAAATGGAGAGTAGGCGATGTGCAAATCAGCTCATTTACCCCAGAGGATGGGCCTGGCCACTGCACACTGCAAATATGAAATTATATTTATGGATTTATTCAATGGAGGTTATATGGCGACAGATATCAACGAGGGCTAAGACTATGCTGTGAAGAGATTGCTGCGAATTGGAGGAAATCACTTAAGACTCCTGACCGGTCATTTTCTCTGAGTGCTTACAACAACAGCCGAGACGACCGTGCACACGCCGCAAAATCCTTCATGGATCTCCAGGCTCAGACAGCGCGGGTCATTTTCATAATTACATACACACACACACACACACACACACACACACACACACACACACACACACACACACACACACACACACACACGTGTGTGCTCTCTCTTTTTCTGCCACACACAGATTCACACTGATGGCAAGAGGCCTTCATGCCAATTGTTTATGTACAGAACTGCTGCACAAGTGTAAATGCACAGGTTACGGCAAAATGCATTTCCCTCTCACATTCCCTCTGCATTTGAGCGTAAGACGGGAGGATGAGACAGAAAACAGACACTGGATATCTGAAGTGCATCTGATCACATATTTTGCTTGATTTACTACCATTTGCGCAAACAGCGGCAGCCAGTTTCCTTCCTTATGTCTCAAAGGTAAGTTGATGGGAGACGTCCTAAGACACAGTGGCTTGATGGACATCCCATTCCAAAAAACGGGCGTCATTACGGAGTTGACTCCCCTTTTGGGGCTATAGCTGTCATGGGAAGGGTTTCCACAAGATTCTCGAGATCCCAATTTATTCCAAAGGTGCTCAGTAGGGCTGAGGTCAGGGCTCTGTGTAGGCCACACCAAACTAATCAAATCGGGTCTTAATGGGCGCACAGGGGCTCAGTCATGATGGGACAGGACATGACGGGAAAGGCTCTTCCCCAAACTGCTGCCACAAAGTTGGAAGCATATAACTGTCGAGTCAAGTGGAAATTAGAGAATTCCAGAGTTTGGGGGCAGCAGTGCTGAAAGGTCTGCTACCCATAGTAGAAAGACTAGTTGAGGGAACTGTGAGGAGTCCAGCATTAGAAGATCGGAGAGCACGAGAGGGATGGTATAAAGAAACGAGATCAGAAAGGAATGTCGGAGCCAGACCACGGAAAGCCTTGAAGGTAAGAAGAAGGATTTTGTACTTGATCCTAAAACTAATTGGAAGCCAGTGCAGCTGTGGAAGAACAGGAGTTGGGCTATTGCTGTTGTGTCTGTATTGTTTACCTAAAAGAAGAAGTTCTCTGTTACGCTCTGCAATGTTCACCTGATAAACACAGACATTCTGAAATATTATAAAACCCTCTGAGACGCCCTGGGTTGGCAAAAATATCGCATCACAATACTTTAAGCCACTTTCACAATAAAATACGTAAGACATAGAACACACAGTTGTGGGACTAATAAGGATCATTTAACTTAAAAAAAACAATGAAAGCAGTGATTTTTATTCAACATTTCACAAAATACACTGCCGTGAAATCAAGTTATGGGCTCATTTTGAACAAGGGTCTATTTCCTTCGATATAAAAGACTATAATATGGAAAATGAAGACGTATGCACGGTTCTGCACTATTTCTACATCACTACTCAAAATTAAGTTTGAGATAATGATCATACAAAGCAAAACGGGGAAATAATAAATACAAAATAAATAAATAAAATCAACCAGAAATAAATGCCCATTTTTCAACAATTCTATTATTCACTGTTTTTTTTCCTTATATTATAACGGGTAATGATAAAATGTGTATAAAGTGAGAAAAGAATGCAAAATTTTCATGCCTGTCTCCGTTTCGGGCCCCACATTTCATCCCGATTTCTCTCAAAATCTCTAAACTGGTCTAACTGGAATACGTCCCATTTTCCAGCCAGGCGATTCTGAGCTTAATACAACTATGAATGCGTATGTTCTGCTCATCCTCTCAGTGAGAATAAGTCAACACATCTTCTACAGGGAACAAACTATATCTGCAGAACACATATTTGAGTTTAACCTACTGGAAAAAAATAAACCAAAATATAAAACGTGTCATAACTTGTGCACAAGCCGCATTTTGTGTTAGATTTTTCCTCCGATGTGTTACATTCAGCAAATAAACAGTAACTGTGCGTTAAAGCGTGCTCGCTTCAAAGGACGAGTATTTGTAACGTAATTCTATGATTATTTTGAAGAAACGAGTGCCAAATAAAGTGAAGTTGCTCCACGGCGTCTCGCGCTCGTCCTCTCCGCCTCGCTCTCCAGCCTCGGGTGTCTGATTGATATTTGGGGCCCCATGAAAGCTCATTTGCAGGTAATGTTTTCCTCCTCCATTTACGTCCCACGGCAGCGGCGGTAATGGCGGAGCGGCAAGGGCGCGGCCGATCAAGGTGACTGCCTCTCGCGCGTGCTGGGCTGCTGATGTCTCCCCACAGATGGCCCACTTTCCACCTACCCATCAGCGCCTCGTCCCACCCGAGCGGGCGGTGCGGGACAGGACGAGCTCCACAGCTCAGCGAGTACAGTAACAACAGCAACCGCACGGCAGCTGCAGACTACATAAATAAGACAAACTACAGTAAAAGATTCTGCAGACGGGTCGAGACGCGACTAGGGATAAATAAATAACATGAGCACGAGACTTCGGTCTCAGGGGTGCTGATCAGTTACCCTGCCTCATTCCAGAAATAAGGAGACTGTAAGAACACTTTCAAAATAATGGCAAAGTTAAGAACGGCAATTTAAAAACACGGTGACTTGCATTATTACTGTTATTAAACGTTCATTACATTCTAGAATAACGCAAAACTCAATAAGGTCCAGTTAGAGAGAATCTCCTCAATCAAAGGTCCAGAACATCATACCGTCTGACCTGCATCGTGACTCAAATAAAATATATATAATCAGATCAAATAAAGTCCAGTTCGGTCAGATTTCACCAACATTTACTGAACACCAGATCAAATAAAGTCCAGTTCGGTCAGATTTCACCAACATTTACTGAACATCAGATCAAATAAAGTCCAGTTCGGTCAGATTTCAACAACATTTACTGAACATCAGATCAAATAAAGTCCAGTTCGGTCAGATTTCACCAACATTTACTGAACATCAGATCAAATAAAGTCCAGTTCGGTCAGATTTCAACAACATTTACTGAACACCAGATCAAATAAAGTCCAGTTCGGTCAGATTTCACCAACATTTACTGAACATCAGATCAAATAAAGTCCAGTTCGGTCAGATTTCAACAACATTTACTGAACATCAGATCAAATAAAGTCCAGTTCGGTCAGATTTCACCAACATTTACTGAACATCAGATCAAATAAAGTCCAGTTCGGTCAGATTTCAACAACATTTACTGTCAGTTTCCTCTTTTTAGATCACGTCATGTGGAATAACTTCCCTCTGACTCACTTTCTTCTCTGACTGCTGTTTCGCTCCTCGTCCCTCCCCTGTGTGGCGTCACTCACTCGAGTCTCAGAGCTCATCGTAATAATAATAATAATAATAATAATAATAATAAATTTAATTTAAAAGCGCCTTTCTCGACACTCAAGGACACTGTACAAAATGTAGGGTTATATAAAAAAACAAAAACAAAAAAACAGCAGAGAGAGGAGGCTAACTTGAACAGATGAGTTTTAAGACTGGATTTGAAAAGAGGAAAAGAGTCAATGTTACGGATGTCAGGTGGGAGGGAGTTCCAGAGTTTGGGAGCAGAGCGGCTGAAAGCTCTGCACCCCATGGTAGTCAGACGAGCAGAAGGTACAGAGAGATGAATGGAAGAGGAGGATCTGAGCGAGTGGGTAGAAGTTGCGATTTGGAGAAGATTTGACAGATAAGGGGGGGCAAGATTAAATGGCCTTAAATGTGTGGAGGAGAATTTTTAGTAATGCACAGATCTGATTGGCTGAGTAGCGTCACATGTGATTAATACACTAAAGCTACTTTAACGCTAAAGCTACTGTAATGATTAGAAAAGTTACGGCGATTAAAACAGGACCACCCCATCAAAATTAAATAATTCTCCATAGTTTATCGGTTATAGGTCCAGATCCACACAGGACAGAAGTCTGGGTCCGGACTCGGCCACAGGCCACAGTCCGCCTATTAGTGACCTCTGCGCTACAAGAAGCTCTGTGAGTGTTATGGCTTCTATCAGGTTGGGCGATATTGCAAAAATATACAATCATGATACTTCAAAACTTTATGTGCATTATGACGTGACATTTGAATTCTGAAGTCTGAATAGAAAAAAAGGACCATAATAAATATTAAAAATATTAAAGCTTTTAATCCAACTTTTCACATAATTCAATTAAAGCCCCCCTTTCCTACATTTTACTGTGCTTTATTTTTCCACTGAGGTCCTCTTTACTGCCACTGTTGGAACAAAGCCCATCTTTACAGGAGAACGTAAAAACACACTTTATGGTTAACGTAAGTCAATGGAACCAGACGTTTTCCCAAGAAATCGTGGACCACGTCTTCACGGCCATTCATCATGGAACACACAATGTGAGGGGCCACAGGCATTTTTAAATTATAAAACTAAATAAAAAAATAATAATATATAAATCTAAATCTTTCAACTTCGCTTTAAAAGAAAAAAAAAAATTAAAAACAATAGAAAAAAGCCCTGAGATGTTGGGACAGCCACTTCCCAATAGAAAGCGCCCTATAAATGATGATTTTGTATATATTTAGCTTACTAATAATTCATTTAATGCCTCGAGTTTACATAGATCATAAAATAATCCTTAAAACTAATAATTAGACTAATTATGCACTCTTTATATTGAAACCTCCAGCTGGTCACTGATCTTTAAGCACTGATATCCACAGTAGCCCACGTCCAGCTCCTGTTGCTTTACACTTTGAATGCCTTGTTTGCTTTGATTTGAAGAAACACTGTAAATGTTGAATTAGTCAGATATTAACACTGGCAATATTACTTACTGAGAAAGTTCATGTTAAAATATTGCCATATTTATGCCATTATTTAAGTGTAATTCTGACAGAAACAGGGGTTCAATAGTTACAGATCACAGAAAAGTTGTCCTCTGTATGTTTTGACAGAAACATTTGATGTAACATGTAAAAAGTTTCAGACTAAGCTGGTCACTCCCCATCCACACACTCCATATATGGGAACTAAGCTGCCAAACAGTCTGTTTTGTTTGTGATGTCATTAAAACCAACACATTTATGTCCACCACTTAATCAGGCTGCAGCAGTTCAGCCCCGCCCTTCCACACCGAAGTTACAAGGAGTGTTTCAGCACTGACAGCTTGACACAATGAAGGCCAGCCAATCACAGCGGAGCTCATTTATACATAAGGAACGTTCTGCCTGATTGGTTTAAAGTCAGTGTTCGAAACACATTTGGGACTTTTAACCGACTCAGACTTAAGACTAAAACCCTTTTGCTCCGAGAGACTGTTCTTCATATATCGCTGCTGTCGGGACGAAACCTCGTATCTCTATTTTAGTAGGTGAAAATGCCTGATGGACAACATAAATCATTTATAAAAAATGGACATTATTTATACATTTCATGATGAATGGACTACAGGAAACAACCCAAAATGGAAAGACGTCTGGTTCCATTGACTTACATTAAAATTAAAGTAGGTTTTTTCCTTCTCCTGAAAAGTCACCATTCTGGAAATACGAGGTTTTGTTATGACAACAGGGAAATATTCAGTGAAATAAATGACTGAATTTTACATTTTATCACTATCAAAATGATCATAACACTCCCAAAACTTCCCCAAACCTTTTGGCAGTTTCAGTTTTGATGATTTTAGCTCATTTTCCGCAAAACTCAAATAAATAAAGGCTGGGCAGTGCAAGACCAGCGAACACCGCTCTGAGCAGCTGAAACACACGAAACCAGAATTTAATGAAAACAGTTACTAACGTTGTTAATAAATCGTGTCGATTTGAGACTTTAGATGCATTTAGTTTAAATCAACGGGATCTTACAGCTCTAAAATGCAGGGGTGTGGCTACAACAAGGCTCCGCCCACATACAAAAACTGGGGGGGGGGGGTATTTAATTTTATAAAATGAAGAAAACTTGAACTCCTGATAGATCTTAATATTTCAACTTCACTTTAAAAGAAAGCAAATATCTTTTAAAAAAGCAGAAAATAGCAGTGAGACGTTGGAACAGCCACTTCCCAGTAGAAGCGTCCTATAAATGATGACTTTGTATATATTTTAATTAAATAGACCACCTTGAAAATGCATAATATCCAAGTCCATTTTATTTAAAGTGGGACTGCAGTTTGAACTAATTTGGTAGAACGGCTGATATCAGCCTTAAAGGCACACAAACAGTGGAGGCCTATGGGACAAACCGATTTTGGAAAACCTTCATATGAAAATGAATTACGAACGAGTACATAACCCCAAAAAAAAGCTCAAGAAAAAGGTTGAGCACATACAGAAATAACCAGACACCCAGCGACCGAAGTCCATCACAGAGACTGAGCCAGTCCTGCTCCGTCTGCGGATTCGCTGCTTTTACACAATCCCGAATCTTCGCCGCTGTTCATGATTCCAGGCCCGGGTTGTCCATTCATCCAGCGGCTGTTATTGTAGAGGATAATTCTTTTCTTTCTTTTTACTGTGTCTGCGACAGAAGGCGGGGGGGTTCGGGGGTTCGAAGGGGGGGGGGGGGGGGGGGGGGGGGTGTTCTGCTCCCTCCACCTCCTGATAAATAAACAATGCACAGATCTGACCTTTGGGTTAACAGGTTTTTATGCTTGCTCCACTCAGCACTCTAACTGATTCAATTACCACAAAGGTTCGGGAGCTTCCATGAATACAGAAAAAGCCCCCCCGGCTCACCCCACCCTGGTCGCTGCAGCGAAAAGTAAAAAAAAAAAAAAAAATGTACCTGCGCCGGCAAATCTGATGTGGCCCTCTGGAGAAATTCCTTAATTGTTAATAATTTTACCACATGAGACAATCAAGTCACCTTGAAAGCGAACACCTCCCTCCCCCCACGCTTGCTTACTTCACCCTGGCCCAGACCTACTTCTGCCCCCAACCCCCCCCCCCACTTTATCCTCCCCCAGTCTGCAGAGGCAAAGTGTTATTTAAGCTTTACTGGTCTGTGTTAAATTCTGCAATTTGAAGGGCTGTTAAGTTTTTCAATTGAAATTTCATTTAAGATGCAGGTGCTTTTGATTTTATTGACGCTTTACTGCTCTCGGGGCGCGCGACAAGAACACGGCGCAATAACGCCGGGGCCGCCTCCATCAGGGCGTCGGCAACAGCTGCAATCTCGGGACATTTGGGATACTTAGAGGGGCCTTTCCCCGGGACCGCCGTAAATCGCCACGGCAGAAGGAAAAACAAGAGCGCAGGCCGTCAAGCCTTAAATCACATTTATAAGGATTTGGTTAGCATAATAATAACACAATCAAGTGACAAGGCGAGAAGGGGAAGGGAGAGAGGGGGCGAGCCGAAAGAAAGGGAGAATTATTTTTAGCATTGCAGAGGTCTTTGGGACAGCAGGATCGTTCTGAAGGTTAGAGCGGCCGGGGGATGAATAGGACGAATACTGGGGCGCTGGCTGGAAACGCTCAGCAATGTGGCACTGTGGTGCATTTTAATGACTTTGTACTCAATATCTAACAGTATGACTGATGTAGATTGTTGCTGAAGACCAACTTGGGTCCTTTATAAGGACTTTTTAGAAGAAAAGCTGGCTACTCATGCCCAGGAACACATCCAGCACCAAATGCAAGCACCGCATATATGAATATGCCTATGAATATGAATGTATTTACAGTAGCATTCATTTTTCAGGCAACATTCCTGGGGAGATTAGATAGAACATGAGTCCTTCACATTAGGACTCATAACAATCGTGCAAGATCTGGTAGCTCACCAAACTGTCCCCATCAGATAAACAGCACGTAAAGCTTTCATCTTTGAGAAGGAGGAGAAAATCAAGCTCCACTTTTTTCAGATCTGAAAACATGCCTTCACTGGCTTCCGGCAGCTGCCTCTGATTTAAAACTCTGACGCCTACAAAGCGTCAAATGGACCAGCCCCTCCCTCCTAACGGCAATGGTCAGAACTCGAACTGTACCTTGAGCTGTGAGCACAGCTCGGCTTGACCCGCCATCCATCAAGACGTGTGGAAGACGAACATCGAGACTTTTCTCTGTCCTGGAGTCCAGGTGGGGGAAGAACTCCCACTGGCTGTCCGTACAGCGGAGTCTCTCACTGCCTTCAAACGCAGACCGAAGACGGTCTCTTTACACAGCAGATGGGCGCCGAGTTCAGTATTGATTGTAATGTGTTGTGCTGCACTCATTAAAACTGCACTGCTCTGTGTTTAACTCTTCCTTTTTCTCCGGGAATCCACTTGGACTTCTGTCTCTAGCCGTGTCTGAGCTCAGGACCGGCTCTCTCTCTCTAACGTATTTGAAACTAGCAAAGATGCTTTCTCTGGACAGACAAAGCACTTTCTGTAAGTGTCACTGGATAAGAGCGCCTACTAAAGGCTGTAAATGTAACTGTTCCTGTCCACCCACCACTGTGAGAAGACTGTGGAAAGCAGTTTACTGAGAAAAGGAAAAAACTGGAAATCAAACAAAGAAGCTCTTCTCTGTACAACGGACTGATCACCCCAGAGTCCAGACCTCAACATCACTGAATGTGATTAGGACTGGGGGCAAAATCCATAGGGTTTAATATGATGCCGGCCCACCCTTTGCAGCTATAACAGCTTCCACTCTTCTAGGAAGGTTTTCCACAAGGGTTAGGAGAGTTTATGGGAATTTTTGACCGTTCTTCCAGAAGCACGTTAGTGAGGTCAGACACTGATGTTGGACGAGAAGGCCTGGCTCACAGTCTCCGCTCTAATTCATCCCAAAGGTGTTCTATGGGGTTGAGGTCAGGACTCTGTGCAGGCCAGTCAAGTTCTTCCACACCAAACTGGCTCATCCATGTCTTTATGCAGTCAGACATGTACTGTCTCCTGGCAGCCACCAAACCCAGACTCGTCCATCGGATTCCCAGATGGAGAAGCGTGATTGGTCACTCCAGAGAACACGTCTCCACTGCTCTAGAGTCCAGTGGCGGCGCTTTACTCCACTGCATTCCACGCTTTGCATTGCGCTTGGTGATGTAAGGCTGGGATGCAGCTGCTCGGCCATGGAAACCCATTCCATGAAGCTCTCTACGCTGTTCTTGAGCTGATCTGAAGGCCACATGAAGTTTGGAGGTCTGTAGTGATTGACTCTGCAGAAAGTCGGTGACCTCTGCGCACTATGCCCCTCAGCATCCGCTGACCGCTCTGTCCTTTTACGTGGCCGACCACTTCGTGGCTGAGCTGCTGTCGTTCCCAGTCACTTCCACTTTGTTATAATCCCACTGACAGTGGACTGTGGAATATTTAGTAGTGAGGAAATTTCACGACTGGACTTGCTGCACAGGTGGCGTCCGATCACGGTACCACGCTGGAATTCACTGAGCTCCTGAGAGCGACCCATTCTTTCACTAATGTCTGTAGAAGCAGTCTGCAGGCCGAGGGGCTCGGCTTTATACACCTGTGGCCATGGAAGAGACTGGAACACCTGAATTCAGTGATTTGGATGTGAATACGTGTATATATATATATATATATATATATATATGTATGAAATAAATGAAAGGTGGTCTCCGCAGGAGCATGAGACTGCGAATAAGAGACGAAAGGGACGAAAAGGAAAGACTACATGGTAAAGTTTATGTTCACAGGACCAGCTCTCAAGTCTAAGGAGCAGAAATACATGGATAGTATTACAGTAAAAAGATGGTTATGAAATTTTAATGGAATAATAAAATCGGAAGCTAAAGACAGTCGGAATACTTAAAATGTTCATACATCTTCACTAGGAATGTTTCAGTCATGACAGCGATTCAATGTGAATACAAAGAGAGCTCAAAATAACAGAGTAAACATGGACTGTGTGAGATACTCCCAGGCCCGGGATCTAAACTTAATTACTGCTATGATTGTATCCGTCATTCAAATCCAAAACTCAGTCCAGCTGTGTGCAAAATCTTGGGCTCAAAATACGTTTTGCTGATTTTCTAAGTGAAAATAAGTTTCACAGCCTCTACAGAGACACACTGCTGATAATTACTGTTTACTTGTTATAACAAAAAAAAAATAAAGCCGTAAAATGTGGGTTTTGCAAAAGTTACAGCACATTCTATATTTTATGTTTCATTTATTTTCAAATGTACAGAAATGTTATATTTAAGTTTGTTCCCTGTAGAAAATTTAACTTATTTTCATGTAGAAATTCAACAAAACATTAACGTTTATTGAAAGTGCTCAAAAACTTGGGCACAGCTGAACAAAGTCGTCAGTCTTAGTATTCGTGAGTCAACAAGCAAAATCTAGACAGCTGATTGGGTAACTGACATTCAGTGTACTGGTTTTAAACGTCAGCACTTTGAGAGAAATATTGTTCAGAAATCAGTATTGAAGCTGAGTTATGGCTTCAAATCCAAGGCCTAGATGTTACAGGGTTAGGATTAAGGCCAGGGTGAGGGTTAGGATTTGGGCCAGGGTGAGAGTTAGGATTAGGTTTTGGGTTGAGGTTAAGGTTAGGGATAGGATTAGGGCCAGGGTGAGGGTTAGGATTAGGTTTTGGGTTAAGGTTAAGGTTAGGATTAGGGCCAGGGTGAGAGTTAGGATCAGGTTTTGGGTTGAGGTTAAGGTTAGGATTAGGGACAGGGTGAGGGTTAGGATTAGGTTTTGGGTTGAGGTTAAGGTTAGGGTTAGGATTAGGGCCAGGGTGAGGGTTAGGATTAGGTTTTGGGTTGAGGTTAATGTTAGGGTTAGGATTAGGGCCAGGGTGAGGGTTAGGATTAGGTTTTGGGTTGAGGTTAATGTTAGGGTTAGGATTAGGGCCAGGGTGAGGTTTAGGATTAGGTTTTGGGTTGAGGTTAATGTTAGGGTTAGGATTAGGGCCAGGGTGAGGGTTAGGATTAGGTTTTGGGTTGAGGTTAATGTTAGGGTTAGGATTAGGGCCAGGGTGAGGGTTAGGATTAGGTTTTGGGTTGAGGTTAATGTTAGGGATAGGATTAGGGCCAGGGTGAGGGTTAGGATTAGGGCACTGAGGGAAAGAGGATGGGTACTGTGATGCCAGAAGAAGTAAACGGATCAATGAATGTGGCTGTGTCTTCACCCGAACATCTCTATGCCACCTTGTGTTTGTGTAGGGTAATATCAGAGATGTTGAGGAGGAGACTGGCACCTGGTCAGAAAATCAATGGGAAAGATCACTATGATCTACATGTCCTCTGTTTACAGGGAAAGTCACGCTTTCCCCCAAACATGTCCAATCAGCTTGCTGGATAAGCCTCTAGAGGGAAAGGCGCCCCCTTGTGGCAGAGTTCAGCACATGCAGTAGCTAGAACAAGCTTAAAACGTTGGATTTATGTGTTACTTCAGTCACATGCAACAAGCTCTTGATGGTGCTTCTGTCCGATTTTATCCATCTTATCCATGTTTTAAAAACGATGTGGCTTTGAGTTTTGGTTTTATTGGTCGCTCTTCCTTTAAATAGACAAGGGTCTGGTCTTGATGGCCATCAAGTGGACGAGACTTTCCTATAAGGACATTTCCTATAAGGAAAACCGCACAGATGAGCTGATGATGTATGAACAAAAATATTTTCTCTGTTAAGCAGAAACCAACGTGCCAAGTAATAAAACACAACATTTATAAAAGAAGAAGTTGGCAGAGTTTGAATATGTAGGCCAACAGAGCTTATGTCCCTTACCTGAGTGCACTCCAGTAGGGAGAACAGAACAGAGCAGAACTATCTCTGGGGGTATTTCTAAATTAGAGATGAGAAAGTGGCAGCTGACGAGGGTGGGGGACCCCATCAAAGAGGGGAAAAAAGAGCTAAAGAAAATATGACATACGTTCTTCGGCTCGTATTTCACCTTGCTCGTCCTTTCCCCTCCCCTGAACGCAAGTGGCCACATTATTTTGAAGAATCTCCTCGATTCTTTCCCACAGTTAATTTAGTGCAGCTTTGCCGAGTACTATTTCACGTTGATGGCCTGGTTGATGGTATAGGAGAGAGTGTTTATAGGTGGTGCTGGGAACCACTAAAACCGGCGCTTTCTCAGCAATCTGGCTTGAGCCGGCGGTGGTACGGGCTCTCTTTGCGGAAATAAAGAGATCTGGGCTTTAACAATAACAATCATTCCTCTCTTTCTAGGTAATGTGCATCTGTTCTCAAAGTCGCAGGCCCTGGTGGATGCGAGGGTGAGATAAGTGTGAATAAGAGGGAGCTGCAATGAGCCACCGGCAATTTACGCTTATACAAATATCCATGTGCAGTGCCTCCGGGAGTCAGGCTGGCCCGGCTCATGTCTTACATAGACTGGGCTGAAGATTGTCTAAGAAATAATCAAGGCAATTAAAAATAAATGTTCACAATCAAATGAAGTCCCATTTACTCTACACACAAAAACCTTAGAGAACAAATACTGTGTGTGGATAAAGAAGGTATCGTAGTAATACGAAACCAAAAAATGAGCATATATATATATAAATAAAGGGGCCATAAAAATAGTCACTTTATCAAAAAAATAGGTTAAATGCACAACAGTGGAGTCTTCAGTCATCTCAAAGCATTCATAATTACAAATTTAACCCTCATAAAGAGTACAGACGTGTGTGTGTGTGTGTATAAATAGAAACAAAATGCAAAGATGTGCAAATCATTTTAACCCTATATTTCATATAATATCATTAAAAGACTCAGAGAATCTGGAGAAATCTCTGTCTGTGAGGGACGAGGCTGAACACCAGTATCTGCTGGCCGTGATCTTTGGGCCCTCAGGCAGCGCTGCATTAAAAACAGACATGATTCTGTAGTGGAAATCACTGCATGGGCTCAGAAACACTTCTGAAAACCACTGACTGTGAACACAGTTCATCACTGCATCCACAAACGCTGTTAAACTCTAAAACACAAAGAAGAACCCAAATATAAACAGGATCCAGAAACGCTGCCACCTTCTCTGGGCCTGAGCTCATTTAAAATGGACTGAGGGGAAGTGGAAAAGTGTCCGGCGGTCCGACGAATCAACATCTGAAATTCTTTAGGAAATCATGGACACCGTGTCCTCCGGGCTGAAGACCCCTCAGCTTGTTATCAGTGCTCAGTTCTAAAGCCAGTATTCATGATGGTTTAGGGGGCATCAGTGCACATGGCCTGGGTGACATGCTCATCTGTGAAGGCTCCATTAAAGCTGAATTAAATAAAATAAAACATTAAATAATGTCATACTTGAAAGGTAATAATAAGCACATCAGCTTAAGAATAACTCTTTGAAGTTACAGAATAATAAACCTTAGGATGCCTCAAGCCCAGAGTAAGGGCTTAACGTTAACTTGACTCCATGAGCTGCGAGCCTGCACTCCGTTCACGTATCCACACGCTCGTTCAGAGACAGAGGAAAAGAACTTCAGCAGAAGTTGCAGAACGCTGCAGGGCATTAACTCCGAGAGAGGGAGAGAGAGAGAGGCAGAAAGAGAGGGAGAGAGACAGAGAGATAGAGGGTGGTGTGTGGGGGGGGTGTAACTCTCCGCATGGTAATGAAGAGGTGATGGTCCATAATACAGTGCATTTTGAGTGTATGCAAATAGTGACTCCTTAATTAGAATGTATGTGATAATAGACTGAAGTATAATTAATTTATAACTTAGCAAAGAGTGTCTGTTATGAACCCTAATATGATTCTATTACAGTAATCAGTCCACAATGACACCAGCTAGGTCATCTAGCAGATATACACCTCTAGATTCAGCTCTCTGGGCTAACACACACACACACACACACACACACACCACCTGCTCCTCTCCTGCACTTGCTGAGTTAGGCTCTTATAAACACGCTATCAAACACACGGTCGGCTAGTGTGTACGTGTACAGTCGTATGCAAAACTTTAAAGACCCCCAGTCAAATCAGGTCTTGTTGATATTCCGAAGTGAGAGTAAGCACTCACACCCGACAGGGAACAAACTCAAAATATTGCATTTTTTGCAAATTTCAAAGAAACAGGTCATTAAAAGGCCATTATGCTTGCAAGAGTTGATATTAGATGCTAACCCGTCTTTTAAATCGCATGTGGAACAACTGATGGAGATGAAGCTGGGATTTAATTTTAGGAAAGGTTTTTGCTCAGTTTACGCAACGCACGAAAAAAAATCGAGTTGAAGTTTTTATAGGTGTCCTTTTTTACAGCGCTGCACTCACTGGACAACTGGTTTATCATTCAGCGTTAAGGTAAACCATATTTCCAAAAGTATTCGCTCGTCTGGCTTCACACGCATACGAACCTGATTGACGTCCCATTCTTAATCTCGCTAACGTGTTTGAAACTTCTCTGTACAACGGACTGATCACCCCAGAGCCCAGACCTCAACATCACTGAATGTGATTAGGACTGGGGGAAAAATCCATGGGGTTTAATATGATGGCGGCCCACCCTTTGCAGCTATGACAGCTTCAGCTCTTCTGGGAAGGCTTTCCACAAGGGTTAGGAGTGTTTATGGGAATTTCTGACCTCTGAACTCAATTTTCTGAACTCAAGTTGCATAAAAGATTTTAACATGTAAAGACAGCCTTAATTGTTACTTGCAACTTCTCTGCAAATCTCTGGTGTGTGTGGGACTCACGGTCTTGGGCGGTGTAGAGAGCGATCCAGGAGCTGCTGCTCTCTCCGTGGCCGTGGGACACCAGCAGTCTGAACTGATATTCAGTGTACGGCTCCAAACCCTCCACCAGCTGACTGAACACTGTCGTCTCGCTGTCCACCAATCTGTAGAGCGCGCACACACACACACACACACACACACACACACACAGCTCACTGCACAGTCTACACACAGGCCTAAACCTGTTCACTTCCAATCTTGAGGGGGAAAGAAGTTAATACTGTATTCCGTTTGAAATCTGCTTTGATCAAATTATTGCCCCGAATGTGCTTTTCTGTCCTCAATTTGTGCGCTCACGATAAGACTATAACCCACGAAATCGTACACAAACTGATATTTTCTTTGTTTTCCTGCAAAAACAACTCTATCTAAGTGGTCCTCATTAAATGCCTTATGACTCTTGGTGATTGCAATACGGTCATGCTAGTTTCTGAGCGGCGCCAATTTTCACCAAGCACCACGATCAAATTTACCATAGGACTATAATAAATAAATCACCTGAACAATGAAATACATTTGGACGGAATGGCAGGAAATGAGGCTGATATATAATACATGGGCCTAGTCATTTATTTATTACAACAGAATGAGAATTCCCCCGTCTCTGATTAAATAGCAATTTGTTGTCAGGGGGCATGTAATGCATACATATCAGAAGAAGTTGGTTCTTTTTTTTTTTTTTTCTTCTTCTTTTTCAATTGGGCCTCTGGTGCGCTCACCATCACCTGAGAACCTGCTCCAAGTCTGCAGTCACTATCGTTGCTTTGCTATTCATTCAATTTGCATTACATAATCACTTCATTTCCGTTACACAATTACTCATCCAATTAATTCCATCTGCATTCCATGTACGATGACTGTGATTTCACAAAGACTTCATCAAATTCAATAAAGGTTGAAGAATAAATAAATACGTACTGTAATCTTTTACCATGCCAACTCTGGTATGAGCCATGAATCTCGTGTCATAATAGGAGGTAATGAGATACTGATGACCAAACATGGCTTTACGCTGTTGTTACTGCAACATGTGCATCATTTTATTTTAAGGGGCACTTATTGGGGTTATTATTAGGGTCTTATTATTATGTTTGTGTCTTTTAATTAGGGTCTTTGTTCAATAAAGCCCAAGCATTATGCTTTATTCATTGTAATCTATATGAGTAGATAATCACAGGTGTGCTATGTGAAAATATTTAAAATCCACAGTATACAGTATGTATATTAATTGTAATAAAGCACAATAAAGACTTTAAGACATCATTATTCAAATCACTGAGCATGAAATAATCACCTAACTTCATATTTTATTAATGTACAGCACTGTGTGAAAGTCTTGGGCACCCAGACTCATTTTCAAAATCTATGTATTTGTGTAGTTTGTGTTTATTTGCTGAGAAAAGTGTTAATATTTGAATATACAACATTATATATATATATATATATATATATAAAATACATAGTGATGTTCTGGGTGTTGGTGTGTTTGTTAGCCCATCTCCAAGCCTCTCCTCCTCGAGGAAGTCCAGTATTATATGTAGTTATAAAGCAGCTCCTGGTTTGACCAATCAGTGCTCAGTAAATTGAGCTCATGATGTAATTGATGATATTAACGAGTCTCTGTGGCGGCTGTGAAGGTGTCCAGGAAAAATATGGACCCGAGAAATTCTTGTTACTTTTTATTGTTTTTCTGTTTATTTGAATTATGAATACGACTTTATTCTGATGTATATTGTGATAAACTCACTGCTGAGGGAAACTGATTAAACATTAGCTAAAACTTTCACACGGCGCTGCATGACTGGCAAAATTTTATTTGTAACAGTTCTACGCAGCATCAAGAACCTTCTGGAGATGAGCAACAGATTAAAAATGTGTATTTAATATTCCAAAGTACAGTCACTAGTTAAAGGCCAGAGTACTAGGGTTTTAATTAGTGGCATAAATTAAAGAGCACTAAAGTTTTTAATAAGTCAAACTGCATCCCATGTTCAGAATATTTCTGTCAGTTATCAAATGCACATTTTCAGTAAAAAGATCAGGAATTGGTGCTGAATTTGTGCTGCAAACTGACGTTTTGAAAACCAGTTACTTGATGCTGCTTAGAATGTTTAGATGAATAAAATGTGAAGATCCTTTGCGTAACAGTTTGTTTAACAAGGTCATAAGTGATTAATGTGCATTACTGCAACTAATTTTCATGTAAAAGAACTCGAATTATGTACCAGTACAAATTATAATGAATGAAGCTTTCCCCCATGGACCCTCACAGAGCAGGTACTATGGTGGTACTATGAGGGAGTGACCTATATGTACAGACAGTGCAAAGTCAGCATGCACTATATTTCCAAAAGTATTCGCTCGTCTGGCTTCACACGCATATGAATTTGAGTGATGTCCCGTTCTTAATCCATAGGGTTTAATATGATGGCGGCCCACCCTTTGCAGCTATAACAGCTTCAACTGTTCTGGGAAGGCTTTCCACAAGGGTTAGGAGTGTTTATGGGAATTTCTTCCAGAAGCACATTTGTGAGGTTAGACACTGATGTTGGACGAGAAGGCCTGGCTCACAGTCTCCACTCTAATTCATCCCAAAGGTGTTCTATGGGGTTGAGGTCAGGACTCTGTGCAGGCCAGTCAAGTTCTTCCACACCAAACTGGCTCATCCACGTCTTTATGGACCTGCTTTGTGCACTGGTGTGCAGTCATGTTGGAACAGGAAGGGGCCGTCCCCAAACTGTTCCCACAAAGTTGGAGCGTGAAATTGTCCAAAATCTCTTGGTGCTGAAGCTTTAAGAGCTCCTTTCACTGGAACTAAGGGGCCGAGCCCAACTCCTGAAAAACAACCCCACACCATGATCCCCCCTCCACCAAACTTTACACTCGGCACAATGCAGTCAGACAAGTACCGTCTCCTGGCAACCGCCAAACCCAGACTCGTCCATCGGATTTCCAGACGGAGAAGCGTGATTGGTCACTCCAGAAAACACGTCTCCACTGCTCTAGAGTCCAGTGGCGGCGCTTTACTCCACTGCATTCCACGCTTTGCATTGCGCTTGGTGATGTAAGGCTTGGATGCAGCTGCTCGGCCATGGAAACCCATTCCATGAAGCTCTCTACGCTGTTCTTGAGCTGATCTGAAGGCCACATGAAGTTTGGAGGTCTGTAGTGATTGACTCTGCAGAAAGTCGGTGACCTCTGCGCACTATGCCCCTCAGCATCCGCTGACCGCTCTGTCATTTTACGTGGCCGACCACTTCGTGGCTGAGTTGCTGTCGTTCCCAATCGCTTCCACTTTGTTATAATCCCACTGACAGTCGACTGTGGAATATTTAGTAGTGAGGAAATTTCACGACTGGACTTGCTGCACAGGTGGCGTCCGATCACGGCACCACGCTGGAATTCACTGAGCTCCTGAGAGCGACCCATTCTTTCACTAATGTCTGTAGAAGCAGTCTGCAGGCCGAGGGGCTCGGCTTTATACACCTGTGGCCATGGAAGTGACCGGAACACCTGAATTGAGTGATTTGGATGGGCGAGTGAAGACTTTTGGAAATATGGTGTATGCGTGAGACGCAGGCATATAAACAGGCAGCAGTGCTAGTGGTGGTTGGTAACTCACTGCAGTACATGCTGTGTGGCTGGATTCCTCATCTGGAGCCGATAGCGCAGAGGTCCAGGAGCGTTGGGGCGTGCGGGACTGAGCCAGGCCACCTGCAGTGAGGTGGGGGTGGCAGCTGCCAGCCTCGGGGGCAAGAGGCCATCTGGAGCTTAGGGGGAGAGAGGGAGATTAGGAGAGATGAAGTAGAGCAAGTACAGCCCAAATGCGGGGAAGCAGTGGTGGTGTATTAGTGAGCAGGGCGTGGGTGAAGTAGTATAGATGAGTGTCTCACAACTACAGTCCAATTAACAAATTCAGACGCGCGCAAAAGTTTGCGCCCTTTTTAAATGACGTTCTGTTCGTTTTCTAAGTGAAAGTATTTAATCCTCCATGCTCCTCTGCACATTTTAATGCATAATCACTGTTTACTTGCTGAATGCAACATACCGGAGAAAAGAAGAGAACATGAAATATTGCCTGCACTCAAAATCATTAGTCAATTCTGAGGTCCTGCGAATTTACACCTGCAAAAACTTTGTGACTTGTGTCAGACTGTACTGTCAGTCTTTGACATGAGGCAAATGTTTGGTTTAACATCTTCACAGAAACGTGAATGCGTGACTGTAGCCGTCTCGTCCAATTACAAGGATCCACAAGCTGTATGAAGAAGAGCGAGAGGCTACAATAAGAGATAAAGCCCATGTTTTCAAACACAAGGCCCGGGGTCCAGATCAGGCCGACGACACAATCCTAACCGGCCAGCAAAACTATTTAGATTTTCAATCAATATTAGCCTGTTTCACAATGCATCCCCAGCATGCATTGCAACATAATGTGCGCTCTGACACTTCTACCCCAACAACAACAACAGACAGAGGTTACACCTCAACTCTACACAGTTCTATGCCATTCCACACCAGGCACATCACCAAACACACTAGCTGCATGTCAGCTGCAGTTCAGTTCCAGTGTAAGCAGCTGACGTCAGCTGAGCAGCTCAGAGTCCAAGTATTAACGCCAGGTGTCCAGTTTTGAGGACTGAGCTCCTGGGCACATTGAAATTTGGTATATTTCAAGTATTCATGTAATATTTTAATGTCTACTATGCTTTACTGCTGAGGTTTTTGCCTATTGCATTTTGAATAAACAATGGCCAGTTTAGGTTAAATTAATAAAAAATTCAATTAATTTAAAATGAATTTTTTTTTTTCCTCTGGGTCACAGATTTGAGAGATTAGTTGTTGAATAGTTGAGATCAGTTGTTGATTTTGGCACCCATGAATTAAACCATCAACTATATATATCTTAGTTTTCACCATCATTTTTTGACCATAATTAATTAGATTTAATTATGTTAATTAGATTTAGATTGGTACAGGTAACACAACTTCCATATTAATTTAAATTCTAAGCCAGGAGATCTGGAGGAGGATACTGAGGGAGAAAGAAAAAGAAAGGACCTCTCCTTGACAAGAGAGTGCATTGAGAGAGGGAGAGATTGTGAATGACACTTGTCTAATGGTGCGGTCAGCTCTTTCTGTTTCTGGCATCAGCCTGTATGTTGTCTTTATTGATGATGTGATGGCCGATAGCAGCAGTGAGATGAATTTTGAAGTGCACCCTTGTTCAGATGCAGCCTAACAACTCCACATTCACTGGATGACACTTCTCAACCGTACCACTGGAGTTTTTCTGGACCAACAAGGAAAATGTCCCTGACTTGCTGAGTTAATCCCCTGACCGGACCCCAACTGAGCAGCATTTCACTTACTGAAGACGAGAACGGAGGGAAAACGCTCCCAGAACAGACGGAACAGAGAACGGCTGCTTTACGGGCCAGGCCAGGGAAGGCTTCCCGCGTGGGACAATATCAGTGGACTGGAGACTTCAGACAGTCACTGAATGCGAAGAATCTTTTACTAAATATCTTTAGTTACGATTATGTTCATTTGTCCATTTACTTTTGTATAAATGTATGAAATCATCGCTACTCTTGAACTAAATGCACTGTTCTATACCTCAGCGTTTAAGCCAGTAACACTCACTGAATGCACTGTAAGCTTCCTGCTGCCTGGACGACTGAACGGCTGCAAACCAGTCAACGATTTGATGAAGGACGGCTTTTCGACCTTAACGTTACTCAGAGGCTGCAGATCTCCCAATGTAGCTAGTCCAGCACAACCTAGTCCACTTGTTGGGAAACAAAGGCAGCAGATCCTTTACAAAATGCTGTGAGCTTCAAAGGGGTGGGCAAACTTTGTGGTTATTGCATCATAGTTGTTAATGACTTATCGTGCTCACTATTAACCCCTTATTCTCCAGGGTGTGTTTTGGTTTTCCATCTGAATTTTCGTGAACAAATCGTAAGGCAAATTATTAAGTAACTGCATGAAATAAATGCACATTTTTATTTATTTATTGTTTAATAAAAGCTCCTCAAATGAACAGAACGTGTGTTTTCTGATCTCCACATATCACTACATGTTTACAATTTACTGCTGAGAGCAAAAAATCTGCGCCGCTCTTTGTGTTGTTCTCTAAAAGTGATGTTTCCAGAGCAGATCACTGAAGAGACGCCGTCTGTTTATAGTTTAGAGCCCAGATTTGGGGAAAAACGGCTCGACTTTCAGTAGAAAAACAAAGTTCAGCTTCTTTTATTATAAGGGTTTAAAATGACATCACCGTCTATTAGACTGGAGAGAAGAGCTACAGCCTCACACGACGCCCAGCTTCTGAATGGAGCTTATGGAGTATGAACGTTATGGAGAACATGACCAAGAGCGGTTTGGACCCACCGGTGGTCCCACAAGACCACATCGATGTTTCAACTCAATGTGTCATTTTAAACCAAACACATCAAAATGTACTGAATTTGATCGATTCACTAGACTGCGGTGACTCTTATAACCAGCCATCTCTGTTGAAACGAATCCCGTCGATGGGGAAAGCAGAAACGGATCACATTCGTTTGCAGAAGGGACGTGCAAGTTGCCTGCGTGAATAAAAGATCAAACACGTTCAACTAATTAAATAAAATTTGCCAAAAAAATCTTAAATTGTGCACCACTCTCCCCCATACCTGTGAAAAGGGTTGCGACCCTTATACTGTGCAGGCAATGTAGATATAAACATCCTTAAATTCTGCACTTTAACCAAATAATAAGTAGCTGCTTTTGGAAAAACAAACATTATGATGCCACTATTTAAACAGCCATTTATAGTGTTGGTAATGCATAATGCAAGACGCTGCAGATAGGCTTCGCATCGCTTTAGTGCGACTGTTGAGACGTTAAAAGAAACATCTTGACTATCCCGAAGCAAAACAGGCTGATTCCAGTGATACTGCAGCACTTCGGTGACAACTCCAGGCCAAATCATGTGTTTTGAGGAGCAATTCAGCCAACATCTGTTTCAATAATACGCCACTCCAGCACTGGGAGCGAGGTCCTCTTCTTAAGTGAAGGCTCATTCCCAATCAACAGCCCTCTCATGCAGTCACAAGCACTCAATAACTGTTGATTACTTAAGTCATTTTGTGCATGCTGAAATAGAATCGCCTCAGCCGAATACCAAATGCTCTCGCCACGGCTGCGGAAAAGCTTCGGAAAACAAAAGTGGGGCGACAAAGGGTGAAAGTTACAAAGGCGAAAAATCCCAGCGCTCCCGTCCCCCAGAGCCTCGGCCCACGAGCGGAATGAGATCAACTAATATTCGGAGAGATTACGAGAGGGGTTAAAGATGTTAATGTGCTGATTGATGAGCAAGGCGCCTGCCAATGGATGTCAGTAAACACAAGGCTTCTCTGACGGATGTTTAAAAGCTCGCTGTGACCATCCTTCATCTAGCTTGACAGGAGGACCCAGGCTGATGGAACGAAAGGGGAGGTGCTGGAAACACAAAGAAAAAGCAAGTGGCTTAACGGGGGCGGCGCTTGGCTTTTCAGTTGATGGGTACAAATAAGAAAGTCTCGGTGAGATGCGAGCTACCCGTTACTGTCGAAAGCAGGCCGATGTGTGTTAATGCATTTATTTCATTAAACAGAAATTGACCGTATAAATCAAACGCACACAACACGCAATTTCTTTGTCCACTGGCTTCTTCTATTAATTCTAACTTGCTTTTGCGACTGTGTGGGTCGAGACCTGTAAGCTGCCTGTCCCACTGCACTATAAAAAACGTTTAACCTATTTCAGTTTTTCGGTCTCCAGCCAGGCGTAGCACCGGGACATCACTAGCAAACAACAAAGCAATGGAAAGATTTTCGTAATGTATGTAATCTGTGTAAAAAGATATCGTTGCTCTTGGAACAAAACTTTATATCTCTTATATATAACTTTATATAACTTTACTGGAGGAATCTTAACAGTGAATGGACATACACAGAGATCTTCTTCAACTATGAAATTAAAATTCTCGGCCAAAACGAAAACCAAAATTAAGCAAATATACAACAAATAAATCATAAAAACAAATAAACTTTGTATTTGTCTTTACGCTCTACAAGCTGGGACTGACGTCTCTGGCACTGACAGTATTTATAATATATTATATTAACAATTCATAATGTATAATAAGCATGGCTATATATATATATATATATATATATATATATATATATTTATATATATATATATAGTTATAACCGTGTTTATAATGCCATATGAATGCATTATATCATGTCATAAATGTGTTTATAGATGCTTACAAACTTTTCCTTAGCTTCTGAGTTCTTTGTAGAGTCGTAGATTTTAAATTTACTACTTATTTTTTTCTGGTGGTCATTTCTCTTCAAAAGGGGCATTTGGGCGATCGTTTTTGGGGCATTGCCAGTTAGTAATTTACAAACAGCATCACTGCTCTAGTAGAGGTTTGTATGTATGTAGCTGGTCAGTATTTGCTATAAAGTATTTCTGCATTAAATGCCTTAATTTCCCAATTTCCCTCTGAAAGCGGGGAGCACCACTCACTCATTCTTTGTAGATGGTCAGTTTCTATGGAATCATGCAATGTGTTCCAAGAGCCGTTTGGAATGAGACACAACATCCTAATAAAGAAAAAACGGCTACAGCTACCCAACATTCAACTTGCAGGACTGTCGCAGGTTTGTGGTTGGACAGTGACCAGAACTAATTCGCTTCACTTTCAAAAAGGGGCTGGCAACCCAGAGGAAAGTGAGACAGCAGGTGTGCAGCAGTGAACCCAGACAACTCATCAGGTTGGCTGGGGCAAGTTAACTTTGGGGGTACTGAAAATTTTTATGACTGCAATCTGGTTGAATTTAAGTGGCACGTATTGCAGGACAGATCATATTTCCTCCATAATATCATTTAAAATATAATCTTTATGTTGGCATACTGTACACGCCAATTTCTGTAGCTCATTCCTAAGAGAGCTCCGCAGTTGTGCCCAGTGAAGCTCCAATTTAGGGCTTAACCCAGTTATTCCGCAGGCCAGCGTACAGAAATAGGGACTAGCTTATTGCACATCGAAGGGCCGGACTCATCACTCACGTCAGCAGTGGCTTCAAGTCGCCTTTTCTGCCAAGCTGCAATTTTCATAATGTACAAGAACTCGGTTTAGGCCAGGAGCCGGGGTGCGGGAGAGGAGCGGATGGGGCTTCGCTGGACGAACGGCAGCATTAAAAGCCATTCCACACTTTCCCCCATCTGCCTTTGCCGCTATACACAGGCTAGGAATAACCGCGACGGAGGCCGGCCAAGCGGCCATAAACGTAATGATGATGATGAGCATATGGACAAGCCGGGGCTGCGATCTGCCATGCTGCTCCACTGCCGAGAGGACCTCACCGCTTCAGAGCATCCAGAGTCAGATCACACCAGAACACACACACACACACACACACACACACACACACACAGCACTGGGCAAAACCAGAGAGTGACAGAATTCAAAACTGCTATTATTCATAAGTATTCATTCACTCATTCATTCATTGTCAGCAAAAAACAGGAAATATTTTTAGTAGAAATCCGACACAGACGCCCCTGTTTGCCCACCCTTTCCCTTCAGCACAGCTCCCAGTCTTTTCAGTGCACCTGCTCACCGTTTTCCAAAGAAATCTAACGGGACATTTTCTCACACTTCCAGCGTTCAGTCTTAGAAGTTGGTCGCATTTCCTGCACCCAGTAATTCCAAACGGTCAATGAAGCTGAGGTGGTCAGCCCATTGTTCTAAGAAACAACAGACTTGTTTACCGACTTGCAATCGTTTTTTATTTTTGTCGAATTATTTTCTTAGTAACGGCTCCTTGATCAGCTACACGTCCTTTCAGACCCTCGGCGCTGAGCGGTCTTCTCACAGGGGAAGGATGGACAGAAGCACCTGTGGATGTTCTCAGATCTGAAGCAGCTTGATGTTCTCCTCTCTCTCAGAGATGAAAGCTGTAAGTGCTGTTTATCTGATGGGGGCAGTTTTGGTGGTCTACTTGGTCTTACATGATTGGTAATCTATGTATCTTTCATCACTTATTTTCCTTAACAGTCGTGGGCTGGAGGTCAGGGAACCAGCCCTGAGACTG